>NC_083409.1:15454918-15637113 GCF_020745735.1 Hemiscyllium ocellatum
AGTAGTCAGATGGCAAGTCCAGTTCAATTTCTAGTCAATAGTAACCCCCCAGAATGTTGATGGTGAGGAATTTTGGTGATAAAAATGAGTCAATCTAGCAGTAAATGATACCGGTTCATCAGGTTACAAGAAAAGTTTATTTCTGGGGTACAGAATGGAGATGTGTTAGATATGTGTAGAACGTGAACAGATCACCCTTGGAGCACTGCAAACAGTTCTGATCCATTGATATGGATGTAGAGGCAGTAGGGAATATATTAAAATATTTACTGGAATTATATCAAAACTGAATTTGAATCCATCGAGCAAGATTGGACAGTCTTGTCTTGTTGAAAAAGAGTATCATGGTCGATGCCATTAAAGTTATGTTGGGGTTTGATAGGGTTGACATAGAAAAGATATTTCTGATTGTGAATGACACTATCCACTGGAGCTGTGGATACAATTGTAGTCACTATTACATCCAACAGGGAATTTGCTGGGGAGGAGGTGGGGGCTGGTGGGGAAGGTCTTTACCCAGAAAGAGGTTTGAGGTCAAATTAAACCACCAGGAATAATTGAAGCAAACAACAGATGAATTCAAGAAGAAGCTGGGAATACAAGTGATCAAAAAAAAATATGTTGATGGGTTTAGGTGGAGAGATACAGAAGGAGGCCTATGTAAATCTCAAATACCGAGACTCTGTTTTTTGCGTTCTAAATCTGTGCATGTGTGTTGATCTGTGACATTTCTATGGCAGCAGTGGCAGCAGTAAACAAGACAGCCCATCCGTACCATTCTTGGAGAAAAGCAGAACCTCCCACCATACAAAGGGAAACAGCTTTATTGAAGAGGTGGTTCAAACAACAGCTGACAACTCGATCCACAGTGACAGTCTGCCTTCATTACCTGGTGAGAAAGGCGAATTCTTTAACCAGAAATGGTGTTTTGTCCTTTCACTGATCTCATGACTTAAATGGGGATTTGTGTCTCTTCAATTAGATGATTCAAATCAACTGTCATGTAAGCACTCCTTCCATACCCAAAGGACATGTGGGTCAAATAGTAACAAGTTGAGCACTAATTTATTTCAAGATTCCTTTATTCAGTCATGTGCTCAAGCTATTCAATCCAACTTCCTTGTGTTCCCCTTGGATCTGTGGTTGTGCAGATGGAAACTTCCACATGTCCCCTTAAACAATGTGTGATTCAACATAACAGTTGTGTTGAATCAATAATTGTAACCCAACTCTGCTCCTTGGGCAGAAAACTAATCCAAGGATTCTAGCTCAGCCTTTAACTTCATGTTCAAGTTCTAAATCTTTCAGTGAACAATGGAAAATAACAAAGAACAATGTAAATCATTTATTGTCTCTCCAGACTCTGCTTCTGTTGCCACTGAGTTCGATGAGTCAATGACTGAGGATGAAATTGAAGAGCAATCCTTTTATCCCCTTCTGCCATCAAAGAGCCATTGCTGCTTTAACATGGGGAAGAAACACAGGCAGCGGGATGATTCCGATGAGGACATACTGCAGGATCAATCGGCTTCAATAGCTGTCAAAGTGAGTTCTCCCATGGGTTAGCCAAGGGTGAGTGATGGTGCCAGTTTGTGGGATCTCAGTGCTTGGAATAGTTGCTCCTCTCCATGTTCTAGGTATCTTGCTATGAGACTCAGATGTAGAGGATGAGGAGCAGATGGGTCAATGAGTATAAGGGAAGTGTTGGGCAGGGGCTGTTTTTTACAAATGATAATTACCACTCACTAACAATGTGCCCAGAGTTTATAAATATTGAAGAGGAATTAATCTTTTACATTGTTAATCTTTGTGATCGAGTTACCATGCAGTGAAGACAAAGATTAATATTTACTGGGATTCCTTGCTCACCTCGTCCGGTAAACACAAGCTAAATTTGACTGCTAAGAATGTCCCTGAATTTACAACTTTCTACTGTCCATTAAAGGTGGTAATAAGATGCAAAAGACAAGTGGCGCTTGCAGAGGAATTTGATTTGAACAAGAGACATTTGTGCAGATAATAAGAGATATTCTAATTGGAAGGATATGGTTAGTGATATCTTGCATGGATCTCTATTGGAGCCCTAACTACTCGCTATTCATGATGAAAGGAAAGCCACATTCAAAACTTGGGGCCTCTCTCCAGATTAGCAGCGATCTCGAGTGTAGGTAGATGAAAGCATAAAATAAGAAAACAACCTTGAAAGATGAAGTAAATGAAAAATCTACAGATGAGTTTGTGTCGGCAAGTGAGAGGTTGGATCAAGATAGGATATTTCTTGATTGTGAAAATCGAGAGACAGTGGAGTTCAAAGAAACTTGATGGGGGTGATCCAGCTGTATGTAGTTCATGAAAATGTCACAAACAGGCTCAAAACAGTGAACAAGGATCAGTGGAATGTTGACATTTATATCCAAAGAAGTTGCAAAAGCAAAGGATTAGAAGTCATGCTTCAGCAATTCAAAGCTGAAAATGTGTTGCTGGAAAAGCGCAGCAGGTCAGGCAGCATGCAAGGAACAGGAAATTCGACATTTCGGGCATAAGCCCTTCATCAGAATTTCCTGTTCCTTGGATGCTGCCTGACCTGCTGCGCTTTTCCAGCAACACATTTTCAGCTCTGATCTCCAGCATCTGCAGACCTCACTTTCTCCTCTTCAGCAATTCATAACCGAGTCAGACCAATCCGTCAGGGCTGGGCACCATGGCTTAAGAAGAGTATCACTCTTAGTGGAAGTGTAATGTAGACTTACTGAAGTGATACTTGGGCTCCGAGGCTTAATTTAAGAAGAGAGATTAAATAGATAACATGTTAGAGTCAGAACATTGAGGTGTGATATTGTGGAACACTTTTACACACAGAAATGGATGAAGTTTGAAACTCCCTTCCACAAACAGTGATTGATTTGAAATCAGTTACAAATTTTAAATCTGAGATTGGTAGATTTTTAACCAAAATGCTGAAGGATTATGGGACAAAGACAGGGTTTTGTCATGATGTTGAAGATTACCATGATTTGGGTGAATGGTAGAATAGGCTCAAGAAGCTAAATTGCCACCTCCTGGCTAATGTTGATGTAACCATGACATCTTTATTCTCTGTATGTGCAACTCCTATTCTGTTTTTGGTTATTTATCAGAACCTGGCAGCAAATTAGTAACTGGAGTCCTGACCAGAAAATTATCAGTATGAGGGACTTTGCCAGTCTTAATGTGTTTCACAGATGATGAAATGAGACAGTCAGCATTTACTCATCCTGATAAATATTGGGATAGTTTGATGGGATCACTTGTGATGCAGCATGATTGGCATATCTGATGATGCTCCAACTACTTTTAATTGTTGTTGTCATCGTCTGCACTCAGTCCTGAGGTTTTGTGGATTACAGGACAAGTTTTGCTTGGGTCAGGGGAAGCAGATCACCTCACTCTGTACTGTTTGTCCTCCTGTCTTTCACTGTTCAGCATGATTTCAGCATGTCCTTCTCTGGAGGTCAAGACAGTTTCTGTAAATTCACCATGGAGATGGTGCGACAATACGTGGAGGAGGAGGAGATGCGTGCACAGCACCAGGTGTCACTCCTCAAGCTGAGAGAACGAGCCATGAAGGAAAAGACCAAAGCAGAGCTGGCCTGGTTGGAGCACCAGAAAAAGTGAGTAGCTGACCTATGCAGTGATGTTAAGCTGAATAGCCTTTCAAAAATGCAATGTAAGAATGTGCAGATCCTTCCAGTAATCCTTTCCGGAGAAGGGGGAAAGCTAGTGTCTATTCTCATTGCAGTGAGGCTGTTGTGCAGAATCTAGGTATTCACGTCATCTTTCCCTTTATCACTGTTTGGATTGAGTAGAATGAAGCCAATTTTGATTTTTGTTTCATATTTTTAAGTTTTTTCTTTGAACTTGGGATGTTGCGGTAATGCTGGTATTTATTTACGATCTCTCATTCTCGAAATGGTCATGGTGTTGAGCTGCCTTGAGCCACTGCAGTCTGCTTAGTCAATATAAACGTATCAACTCGCAAGTGCTGTTAGATTTGGAGTTCAAGGCTCTGGAATAGATTGTTGCAAGACTGTTGTCCTCACCCACAGGTCAGGATTTTAAACAAATTATTTCAATAGACTTCTTCGCTGCTGGTAAGGCCAGTATTGTTGTCCATCCTTCATTGCACTTGGGAAGGTGATAGTGAGTCATTTCCTCAAACATCTGCAGTTCACCTGCTACAGGTACAACCACAATGCTGGCAGGAAAGGAGTACCTGGGATTTTGATCCTATAGCAGTGAAGGAATGATGTATTCCTAAGTCAGGATGGTGTGTGGCTTGCAGAGGAGCTTACAAGTAATGGTGTTACCATGTTATCTACTGTCTGTGTCCTTTTAGATGGTAGAGGTCACAGGCTTTGAAGATGCTATTGAAGGAATTGAGTGAGTTTCTGCAGTGCGTCATATAGTGCACAAAGCTCTCACTGTAGCAGGTTGCTACATCCTATTTGGTGTTCTGCATCTTGGGCATGTACTGGGGAGACAGAAAGTAAGTTACTTAGTGAAGAATTTTCAGCTTCTGACCTGGTTTTGTTGACCCAGTATTGTATAGCTGATCCATTTTAGTTTCAGGTCGAGGGTAACTCTAATGTGATAATTGTGAGGGAAGCAGTGATGATAATACCACTTCATATCAAAACGATTGCAAGAGATGGTCAATGCTTGGTCGGTATGGTATGCATGCATCCATGCTGCCGTAATACTGTAGTCATGTATGCCATACTAGTTGTGGGCAAAAGATTTACTTCAAAGTCCATCCGTGAATTATTTGGTTTTTCTGGCTGCTCAACATCTTTGTGGACATTTTTACTTACACCAACCTTTTATTTCCAGATTTTCTTTCAAAATATCCTTTTTAATTTTGTGACCATAAACACTGTCTTGTTGAAATAAAATTTCTTCAAATTGAGTATGACAAGAATGGAGGGGCATTACAGTTATAAAATATTAAGAAGACTTTGCTGCTAAACAAAATCTTAAACCCTGATCATTCTCTTTCTGGTTTAGTTGCTAATTCAGCAGTGGTGACACTGTGAGATCTATTTGGGCAGATTTATCCAAGTTTGTCTGTAAATTTGAGCATCATTATACCATTTGTAGGGAACTGTGGCTTACTAAAGAAGTTGAATCTCTTGTCAAGAGGATGAAGAAAACTTATGTTAGGATGAGATGTAAAGCTCAGTCAGAGTGCTTGAGAGTTACGGGTTAGCCAGGAAAGACCAAAAGAGAGAGCTAAGAAGGGACATGAGAAATCACTGGCAGATAGGATCAAGGAAAACCATCAAGTTTTCTATAAATATACAAGGAAGAAAAGAATGATGAGAAAGATTAGGGCCAATCAAGGATAGTTGTGGGATGTTGGGCATGGAGTCCGTGGAGATGGGGAAGCACTTAAAGAATATTTTTTGTTCATTTTTACACTGGAAAAAGACAGTGTTGTCAAGGAGAATACTGCGATGCAGGCTATTAGACTAGATGGGATTGAGGTTGACGAGGAGGAGTTAGCAATTCGAGGAAGTGTGAAAATAGATAAGTCCCCTGGGCCAGATGGGATTAATCCGAGGATTTTCTGAGAAGCCAGGGAGGAGATTGCAAAACCTTGACCTTTGATCTATATGTCGTCGTTGTCTACAGGAGCAGTGCTAGAAGACTGGAGGATAACAAATGTTGTCCCCTTGTTTGAGAAGGGGAGTAAAAACAACCCTGGTATTATAGACGAGTGAGCCTCATTCGGTTCTGGGTAAGATGTTGGAAAAGGTTATAAGAGGTAGGATTTATAATCATCAAGAAGGGAATATGTTGATTAGGGATAGTCAACTCATTTTTGTGAAGAGTAGGTCGTGTCTCACAAACCCTATTGAGTTCTTTTGAGAAAGTGACCAAACAGATGGATGAGGGTAAAGCAGTTGATGTGGTGTATATGGATTTCAGTAAGGCATTTGATAAATTTCCCACTGTAGGCTATTGCACAAAATACAGAGGCATGGGAGTGAGGGTGATTTAACTGTTTGGATCAGAAATTGGCTCGCTGAAAGAAGACAGAGTGTAGTAGCTAATGAGAAATGTTCATCCTGGAGTTCAATAACGGGTGATGTAACGCAAGGATCTATTTTGGGTGCACTGCTGTTTGTCATTTTTGACTCAGATGAGGGCATAGAATGATGGGTGAGTAAATTTGCAGATGACAGAAGGTCAGTGGAGTTGTGTATAGTGCTGAAGGGTGTTGCAGGTTACCGAAGGATATAGATAAGCTGCAGAGCTGAGCTGAGAAGTGGCAAATGGAGTTTAATGCAGAAAAGTATGAGGTGATTCAGTTAGGAAGGAGCAACAGGAATAAGGAATACTGGGCTAATGGTAAGATTCTTGGTAGTGTAGATGAGCAGAGAGGTCTCGGTGTCCATGTATAGGTCCTTGAAAGTTGCCACCCAGCTTGATAGGGTTGTTCCGAAGGCATACGGTGTATTAGCTTTTATTGGTAGAGGGATTGAGTTTCAGAGCCACAAGGACATGTTGCAGCTGTACAAAACTCTGGTGTGGCCATACTTGGAGTATTGTGTACAGTTCTAGTCACTGCATTATAGAAAGGATGTGGAAGCTTTAGAAAGGGTTCAGAGGAGATTTACAAGGATGTTACCTGGTATGGAGGGAAGGTCTTATGAGGAATGGCTGAGGGACTTACGGCTGTTTTCATTAGAGAGAAAAGATTGAGAGGTGATTTAATTGTGACATATAAGATAATCAGAGGGTTAGATAGGGTGGACAGAGAGAGCCTTTTTTCCCAGATGGTGATGGCTAGCACAAGGGGACATAGCTTTAAATTGCAGGAGGATGTACAGATGTCAGAGGTAATTTCTTTAGTCAGAGTGGTAGTGGTGTGGAACACACTGCCTGCAACAGTAGTGGACTCATCAACTTTAAGGGCATTTACATGCTCATTGGATAAACATATGGATGAAAATGGAATAGTGGAGGATAGATGGGCTTCAAATTGGTTCTACAGGTCAGTGCAACATTGATGGCCAAAGTGCCTGTAGTGTGCTGTAATGCTCTTTGTTCTATGTTCATGTGACTTTGCCATGTCCTCTAACCAGATGCCTTCGAGACAATGGAGAAGATGATAAGATGCCATCCATCCGTAGGAGGCAGCGTGGGCTTCTGCTCAGGCTGCAGCAGGAGCAGGTATGACCCACTGAATGCCAGGGAAAATGTTCATACTTCATGAATGAGCATGTTTCCCCAAGGTTCCGATTTGATTTCAAACCTTTTTTTAATAGTGATCCAGGTTTTCCTTGAAATGCCAATAACAAATGCTACTGAATGTAATGTATATGCTCGGCCTAGGGACAGATTTCCATGCCATGGTGTTTCTGAATGCAGTTTTTCTACTGGCAATGCCCACGGCAGCACCCTGGGGCTGAAACATCTGGAGTGTTCTTCGGCCAGTAATTAATCTGCATTGTCTCTCCAGGCCAGCAGGCATCTATCTTTGTTCTCCCCTTTTTTTGTTTGAAAACAAGTTGCTTTTCAAAGTTCAATTCTCAACTTCAGCTCACAGTTCCAAACCAAAAATGAGAAAAAATATAGTTGCTGATTTTTGTTGGCAGAGGTGTTGCCAATCACGCAGTGTCAGGCAGTATCACACAGACTTGGAATGTTACGTTATTTGCTGTTGGACCCACTACAGATTTGTCAGATTCTGTACTCACTCAACCCAGGCACACTTACCAACTTGCCCAGCAGCAAGAACTAATACGCAATTCTCGTGAGTGGAAATCTGCCTATTCATCATCTTTCTCTTCTGCAAAGTACTTGGCAGCTGAGGACAGTTTTTCAGGTTTGAGAACTCAGGTTAACTCACCACAGGCCAGGAAGCAACCTCCTGAAATAAAATCAGAAATGCTCACTCAAAGTTAGGCATCAGCTGTTGAAAAAGAACGTGAGTAACTCTTTCATGATAATTTTCCACCTGGAGTACTTGACTGTTTGAGTTCGTGTTGACAATACATTTTGTCAAAAAAAACCCCACAAAGTTTTCATCAAGAACAAGCATTTTAAGTTGTAAAAGTTGCACAGTGCCACCTGGAAACTGTGCAACTTAGAACTTAATGGGTTATGGAGTTGCGTGCCCTGACTTCATTTTTGTCTGTAGTTTGTCGTCAAAATAAATTTATTGACGACGTAAGGACGGGTTTGGTTGGTCTCTAACATGGTAATACATTGTATACAATTTCATCACAGGCTGAAATCAGGCATCTTGAAAAAGCCAACAAAGCTGCTCACAGGGAGAGGCAGCTGATCCTGAAACAGCAGGAGGAGATTCAACACATGCTCCAGTCCACCAGGGAAATTCAGGAGAGGCTCAAATCAGTTGGGGAGAGCAAGTTGGTTAGTATCCCACCATTTGCAAACATCTGAACTGATCAATTCAAGGTTACTATTAAAGTAAGGAATTACTTACTCTGCAGCATGAATGATGGGTGATCAATTTCAATCCAAACTTGCTATCAGCCAGGTTTCTAGTCTATATTATCATTACAATATAAATAAAACTTTTAAAATTTTACAGAAAAGATGTAAGAATGGTTTGTCTGCCACTGAGAAACATCAACTTAAGCCTCGGTACCTTTATTAAGTTGATAACATGTTCACATGTTCCCTTATGTAGAGACCAAAACTCTGCAACCTAAAATACCAGGAATACCTGCTGCTGCCGAGAATACCATCCTTTGTATTCATCGATATCGTGTTTTGTTCTGCATTCCGTAGAAGTGACAGCACAAGAAATGGAGCTTTCAGCCCAATGTATCTGTGCTTCTGTTCTTTCCCTCCCTGCAATCTGGCTCCGACCTGTTGTCAGCATATCCTACAAAGGGGTCAAAACATTTTTGCACTTGATCATGTGCATAGGAATGGGACTAGGTTGTTGAGCCACTCATCTGTTTGCACTTGCTTCTATTATAATTGATCTACATCTCCCTCCCTTAATCTGTTTCCCTGAATAAACATTCCCAACAAACAAAAAAAATCAAATTCACTTTTAAAATGTTTAATTAATTCAAAGCTCAATTAATTCAAAACTAATGAAACACTCTGCCTCCTGAAAGGAAATGATGTTGCTTAGTTGCAGAAACCTGTCTTTGAATCTCATCTGTGTTTCACTAATTCTGGAGCTGTTTCCATTTAGGAGCAAACTTAACTTCCCATGCGTCCATCTTGGTATATTCTCAGGTTCCAACTCGACAGGAGCAGCGGAATGCAAAACAACTAGAAGTGGAGAATGCTTCCAAAGTGAGCCCCACTTCCACTCTCCTGGAAACAGATACGGAGACGTGGAGTCCCTCCTCTGTTTCGAATTCAGGCAGCGAGACCAGCAACATCATGCAAAAACAGAAGATGCGCAGTCATGTGGATGAAAAGTAATATCTCTTATGGCTTCTTATAAGGCATATTGCTGTGAAAGACTGGCAAGCCAACCAGCTCATTTGTCAGCTGGTGATATTATGGAGAGGATGAGAAAGAGAGAGACCGAGTGGCTCTGAGCAGAGATAAATATAGGAAGTCCATTTCACTGTGCTTTTCAAAGGCAGTGTGTTTGCTGCAAATGGTGTTTCTAATGATCCCACCTGAGGTGTTGTCATGTTTGACCCTGCGAGTGGGGCAGCAAAACATCAATATGGCCTCACTGCTCCTGCTCTCCAAGTAGGGGAGCTTTTTTCTTACCCTCATCTTTTTTATTTACACCCATTGCCCTGGAGTAACAGTCTCAAAATGGGATTGCACTGTGAAAATTTTCACTCATGCAAAGCTTGCTTTGCCTTTCAGTGGAGTCTGTTAGGAAACTGGAGGTACATGCAAATGTTGCAGGAATTGTTTTTCCTGGTGGAATTATCAGCTTGACATCATTGTGTTAGCTTTTTTATCCTATGAAGACAATTGTGTACACTACAGAGGATATAAACAGGTCTTATTAGGGCAGCACCATGGCTCAATGGCAAGCACTGCTGCCTCACAGTGCCAGGAACCCGGGTTCGATTCTACCTTCAGGTGACTGCGTGGAGTTTGCACATTCTCCCAATGTCTGCATGGGTTTCCTCCCGCTGTCCACAAATATGCAGGTTAGGTGGATTGGCCATGCTAAATTGCCCATAGTGCCGAGCGATATGCAGGCGCGGTGAATTAGCCATGGGAAATGCAAAGTTACACGCATAGCTTAGGGGAGTGAGTTTGGGTGGGTTGCTGTGCGAGGGGTTATTATGGACTCAATGGGCTGAATGGCCTGTTTCCACACTGAGGGATTCTATGATTTGTTCCAATCACTTCACATCAGTGTTACTGCTCCACTTGAGAATCCTGTCACCCTTGCTCATCTATTACCCTGACCCTCTATTCCTTTCTCCCTCTAATCTTGTCTATACTCCCCTTAAACACCCGTATCATATTTGATTCAACTGCTCCCTGTTCAGTCTTCATTGCTGTAATCCAATTCTGCAGAACTTCCATATCTCCCTGATGGATTTCTTGGTGAATACTTTGTGACCTCAAGGTAGCTCTTCCCTGTGAAAGGAAACATTCTGTCTGTATCCAGTCTGCTGAACCCTCTCACCATTTTAAAGACCTCTATTATGTCCCAGTTTGTCCTTCTTTCAGAGAAAAGAGACATAGCCTGTCAACCCTTTCCTGAGATGTGAACCCACACATTCCTGTGACCAACCTTGTCAATCTTGTCTGTGTACCCACTTCAGTTTCTCCTTTTTCTATTTATAGTATGATGATCAGCCTGCACACAGTATCCAAGTGTGGTTTCAGCAAGGTTTGATTCAGGTTTAGCATATTTAATAAATAATTAGATAGGGATGATGTGCTAAACTACTGGTGTTTTTTTCTGATCGAGTTGAGTTAAATAAATGTGAGGTACTGCATTTTGGTAAGGCAAATCAGGGCAGGACTTAATGGGAAGATCCTGGGCAGTGTTGCTGAACAAAGAGACCTTGGGGTGCAGGTTCCTAGATCCTTGAAGACGGAGTTTCAGTCCTGAAGAAACCATTTGGTGTGCTTGCCTTTACTGGTCAGTGCATTAAGTATAAGAGTTGGGATGTCATGTTATGGTTGTACAGGACATTGGTGAGGCCACTTTTGGAATAATGCATTCAGTGCTGGTGTGTTGTCAAACTTGAAAGGATTCAAAAAGGTTTACAAGGATGTTGCGAGGGTTGAAGGTTTGAGCTATAGGGAGAGGCTGAAGGGTAACCTTAAAAGTTTATAAAATCATGAGGGGCATGGATAGGGTAAATAGCTGTGATCTTTTTTTCCAGGATAGCGGAGTCAAAAACTAGAGACCATAGGTAAGAAAGGAAAAATTTAAAAGTTACCTCAGGGGCAACTTTTTCACACATGTATGAAATGATGGTGAAGGCAACAATAATTACCACATTAAACAAACATCAGATGGGCTTGTAATCTGTGGTTGGACTGTTCCGAAGGCAGTGCTTGAGACTCTCCCACTATCTAAGTCAGAAAGAGAAATGGAGCTGGGGTTGGTTTTGATGAGCTCTGTTGCCATTTGAAGTTAATGAATCCGAGCAGAAGGGGTTGTGTTGATGTAGAGGTGTAGGGAAGTTGGTTACAAATGTTTTGATTGAATATTTGAAATTTCTCCTTCATAATGTGAGGTTTTCTTGAGTATCTAAAGATAAAGCAATTTTGGGGAGATACTCAGCTGTTTTGTTTTTCTTGTTTTGCTCCTTTATTTTGTAAACATCGCTCTCCTGTCACTACTTCTTCTCTAGCTTTACGTCTCATCAGTGGGCTTCTCTCAGTGTCTGTTTTTCCATCCTACATCCCAAATTCCAGCTGTCCATCTACAACCAGCTGGTCAGGTACTGTGCAATCTCTGCTTCTCACTGATCAAGCATGCTCTGTTTCATCACATGCATGTGGATGATGTGGGGGGTTGGTGGAGGGTCAAGGGGAAAGCAATTTTGGCTTCACATAGATGCTGCAAGCTGCTCGTTTGCAATATAATGCATACTTTACAATTAATCTGGAACGTGGTTTTATAGGGGCATTATTGTGAAAGCAAGAAGTTGAAGTTACACAAACAATCTTGAGCTGCTCATGCTAACAGGGTACAATAAAGATTGACCTATTTAACGTTGAGTTGGACTTTTGCAAATAGTCTGGCAGAGTTAGCAGCCCACTAACCTTGATAAATGTAACTTTAAGAAATCTGAAATTTGAGTTGCAAGGTTGAATTTTCATATGGCAGTGCCTCTTTAAGAGGGCAAATGTGTCTTTGGTGAACATTTGAGGTATTCATATGAAAACTTAATTGGTATGTAACCGTCACAGTAGACATGAGTATCTCCACCTACATGCAGCTACATGTTGGCTGTACTACATTTCTGAATGAACTTCACCCAAAATTAGTGAAATAATTGAAAAGTATTGCAGAATTAGAAGTGCAAATTATGTTTGTTGTGTGAATGTTGTAATATTGGAAAGCTAATAGTAACTAGCACATTCTCCCAAGGTGAATTAACTACCACTGGAACTTTGTAATAATTATGCTTGTGTAAAGCTTTAAAAAGGCTGTAACAAATAATTAGCTTTTTCTTTTGTGATCCAGATAAGCAATTAACATGTTTTAGAAGTAATTGTATATTTTTCCTGTTAGTAACATGAAAAGCAAGATAATAATAAGCCCCTTGAGCCTGCTCTGTCATTCAGTCTGATCATGATGATCCCACTTTCTCCCCATACCATTTGATCTCTTTAGCCCTAAGAACTATATCTAACCCTTGAAAATATTCAATGTTTTGTCCTAAAATACATTTTGTGGTATAATATTTTGTTGGTTCAACACTATCTGGATGAAGAAATTTCTCCTCATCTCAGTTCTGAACAGCCTAACCTATATCCTTTAGACTATGACCACTGGTTCTGGCCTACCCCACCATGAAGGCCAACATACCATTTGTCTTCACCACCTGCTGCACCTGCATGCTTACTCTCAGTGACTGGTGTACAAAGACACCCTTTGTTGTAACTCTCCCTTTCCTAATCTATTCAGATAATCTCACTGTCTGTTTTTGCAACCAAAAAATCTCACACTTATCAAAATTATCTTTCATCTGCCATGCATTTTCCTAATCACTCAACTTATGTAAATCACACTTGAAGCATCTCTGCATCCTCCTCACAGTTTACCTTCCACCCAGCTTTGTGTCACCCACAAACTTAGAAATAGTAATAGTTCCCTCATTTAAATCATTCGTATATAATGTGAGTAACTGGGTTTGAACCACTGATCCCTGTAGTACCTCACTGGTCACTGGCTGCCACTCAGAAAATGGCCTGTTTATTCCAGCTCTTTGTTTCCTGTCTGCCAACTAGCTCTCTGTCCATGCAAATACATTCCCCCCCACCACCCCTGATCTCTTACATTATATGCTAATTTCTTATGTGGGACCTGATCAAAAGAGTTCTGAAGTCAAAGTAACACCCATGGGTTGCCCCTTATCAATTCTACTAGGTAGATCCTCAAACTTTCAGTAGATTTGCTAAGTATGATTCTCCTCTTTTAAATCCATGCCAACTCTGTCCAATCCTGTCACTGTTCAGTAAGAAACTTGACTGTACGCCAATATAGCTTATAAATGTATCTGCTCCCAAAATTTGGAAAGCGGGCACACTGCCCTCCAAAGAAAAATCTGCTGTTGCAGGCTTCACTCTTATCGCATACATTTATTGTCCAATTCTTTCATGTGATCATTGATTTTACAAACAATTTCTAAAATTCTTTAAATCCTGAAGAAGTGTGATGCTAGCCCTTTGTAGAAGTGAATGGAAAGTGTGATGCTTGCTTGACCTTTGTCTCTATGGATCAGACCTAACCGAACCTTTAGCAAGGTGTGGGATGTGTCCCACAAACATTTTTTTAAAAAGCAAAGATTATTCTCTGAGATTTAAGTGTTCAATTAGGTATGATCAAAAAACTTCGTAAAAATTGAGAGTTTGTTTTCAGCTCCTTTAAAGAGACATGCTCTAGGCCGACAATTTTGTGACACGTGGTCATTCTTTGATAAAGATGGCTGTGTCCAACACTACAGGATTTTGTGCAGAAGTGTCTAATTGGCTGGGTGAGCTTTATTACTGGTGTAACTTGGCTCATGTTGGGATGGAATGCTACTTTGAATTAAATCGTGTTTTTAAACTGAGGTGACTTTCTGTAACTCAAGTGTGGAAACTACGCTCAAGTTTACGCTTTTGTTTCACTTTTGCAGATGAGTATTTTTCCGATCTGTTTTATAAATAAAGTTCAATATTGAAAATGCCAGCAGCATCACTGAAGAGAAAAAGACATTATATGTTTCAAGTCCAGTGACCTGTTGTCCGTTCAGACGAAGATTTAGTGAACTTAAAACATAACTTTTCTTTTTCTTCACAGATGCTGTCAGACCTGCTGAGTTTCTCCAGCACTTTGCTTCTTCGGTTCAGATGTTCAGCTTCTGCAGTTCTTTGTTTTGTTATAAATCCTAATAATTTGACTTGCGGAGTGAGAGGCAGCAACTGTGATTAACTAGGATAAAAATCCTCCACCATGGCAAAAGAACACATAATTCTTTACACTTTACAAAACACTGTAGTATAAATAGGAAATGCAGTTGAGCTAAATACAAGAAGGCATAGCACCTGACTGGTCTCAAACTTTTTCCCAAACTTTGAGGACCAGGCTATCAGAATTTTGTTTGCACGCTTCCTTTGAGATCACAGTCCACAAATGTCCCAGTACCAACCCCTGGGCCGGGCCAGGTTACCAATTGCAGTGGGGTGGGGAAATCTGTGTCAGACTGAAGTTTTATTTAAGAGCAGCATTGCAGATTAAAATTGATGGTTTTGACTAATATTACGTCAGCAAACTTGGAGGAAATCCTTCTGAATGTGTTGATTAACTGCACTGAGCCTATTTACATGCAGTAGTGCTGCAATGTTCTAGGATGTGTGAAGGGGCCAAGGAGACATTGCCCTGAATTTTGTTTGTGTTGTGAAATTATCACCCAAACAGTGTTGAATTTCAAAAGTAAGAATTATACATTTTGAGCTGCAGGTTAATGTCCAATTTTAGAAATGAATATCAGCGCTAGCTGACACTTTCTTTCGCTCTCCCCCGTCCTGCTTGCATGTCCATCAGGTTCCTCACTAAACGGGAGCAGAAACTCCATCGGCGACGGCGTGCGGAGGAGCTGCTGGAGTGGAAGCAGCGGCTCGATGCCGAGGAAGCTGCGATCCAGCAAATGGAAGAACAGGCTCAGGCTGCTTGGGACCAGCAGCTCAAAACAAACATGATAAAGAGAGAGGCAAGCAAGAAGATTCCCGAATTGAACGGTAATGTTAGCCTCTGTTTCTTGTTTGTTTGTTTTTCTTCAAGACAGTAATGCATTTACTGTGGTTCTGACTGCTTTCAAGTGCACTTTGGTATGGCTGATTGTCATGGCACGTGTGAGGCGATATATTGATGTGTAAATGTCATCAGTCTGCATTAATGCAGAAGAAGCAAGGTGTAAACCTGGCCTTTTACTTAGCCTGTCTCATTAATTCAAGGAAATCACATTTCCCAAGCATCTGCCGTGATGCATTTAAACAGAATAGGTCAGATGTTGGAATTATCATCTTTCTCAATGGTACCTTGAAACGATAGCTCAGTGTAGTTTCCCACTCACCCTCTCGTGGGAGACTGAAGTTTCAGATTTTAATTCCTTTCACTGCTGGTGGTTGCGTATCACTTGCAGAGTTGAGAAGCAGCAAAAGTTGTCATCAATGTGAGAGCTTGGATGTTGTTTATACAAGACTAGGTGGCCACTTTGTTCACACGGAAAAATCTAATTTTCTTTGCAATATTGATAATTAATTTCATTCCTCCCCATTAGCAGCAACATGAAACTATCTCCAGGACTGCACAGAATGTTGTATCGGAGTATTTTGATGATGAGCAGATATGTCTGATAGTATCTGAGTTGGCTCAAGGTGCTTTTCATCAGTGACCTGTGCATACTTAACTTTCTCTGGTTAATTGTTTCTAACCTACTCCCCTTATGATACTGTTACATGCATCTGAAGTAAAGAATATATTGAAAGGAGGATGAAGTTGTAAGACAGTCATACTGAATTGTGCATCTCACTTTAAGCACTGTTAATCCATTGCTGTATAAATGTTCTAAGTATTGTTATTTTCTGTAGACACAGGCAGTGTGGAAGAATGTCCTGTGCCGCCTTGCTCCCAGCCCCACAGGGACAGTTCAGTTCCTGAGGAAGTTAGAATTTCACCTGCTCAGTCACTGGAATCACCATCAGCAGCCCTTCGGATGACCACCAGTCCTGACCATCCTATTTTCACGGATGGTGTTTATTCCCAGGATTTTGTTGCAACACACAGTAAAATGGTAAAAGATGTTTTGCATTGTCTTTTTTACAAAAACTGTTTCTAATGAGTAAAGAATGTCATATAAGGCTGCAGAGAATAGCAAATCCTTGGCTTTGCTCAAAATCAGTCCCAGGGAAACAGGAAGTGGAGAGAATGGGAAACAATATGGAGAGGAGGGTGGGAGATCTGAGGGAATGGGAGTTCTGAGAATGAATGGAAAATATAAGTGTGGGGGGAATGGGAATTCTGAGTGGGGTTGGGAAACATGGGAGTGGGATCAAATGGAAATTCTGAGAGGGAATTTGAAACGGGAGTGGCAGAGAATGGGAATTCTGTGGGGGAATGAGAAATGTAATGTGGGAAAGAATAGGAATTTTGTGAAGGCATGGGAAATATGTGTGGGCTCGGTGGATTAACAATGGGAAATCCAGGTGGGGGAGGGGGCTCTGGGTGGGCTGGTCCTCGGAGGGTTGATGTGGACTTAAAAGCCCAAATGACCTGCTCCGACACTTTACGGAATCTCTGATTGTCTGTCTCTGTCCCACCTCCGTTCTTCCACTGCAGAAACCTCGTCAATGTCTGTCTTACTTCCAGACTTGACGATTGTATTATATTACTTGTTCTATTCCAGAAAGCCGATTGGTGAAGGATAATACCAGAACCAGTCTTTGCACCATTTAAATTAATTTATATGATTATACATTGCAGGCAAGCTATTTGTATTCCTTTAATTAAATCTGTGAGAATTTCAATTTTAATTGCTCCATTAATGGAAAAGCCTTCAGTTACTAAGACAGTGACCTCTTTAATCCCCTCCCTGAACTTTACTTCTGTCTGTGTCACTTACCTCCTACAAGACACTCGAACTGTATGACAGATTTCACATCTGCCCTTGGATCTCTGTGAGGCTCAGTATCATGTTTTATTCTATTTCTGTGAAGCTACTTGGTTTGTTTTATCATATGAAAGATTTGTTATAAATGCAAGTTTTTAAAGATAAAACAGGAAGAAAACAGGTAACTGTGAAATAAAGCATCCGAGCAGATTTGAAAAGTGATGACTGTGCTTAAAAAAGCCTCAACTTTCAGATGTGGAGATATGATGGGTGGGTACATGCACTTTTTAAAAAAAAAATTGACAACGTGTCATACATGAGATTAATTGGCAAGGAATTAAGGCAAGGATAGCAAACGGGATTTAAACAGATAGAACGGTGGAAATATAGAAAAGGATTTGGGGAAGTTCCAGAGTGGTTCAAGAAAGTCGTGGTTTCTGGCTTTGCTTCTGGGGGCACTTTTATTTTCGGTGTTCATTTCATAATTTGATTATGTGCTAAGAGCGTGTGGTGTCGAAATTCAAAGTATTGTAAAATAAGAAGAATGATGAGTGTTTTGGAAAAGTTAAGGAAGCTGTGAGGGGTTTTGAGAAGAAGCTTAAAAAGGAGTAGAAAGCTTTTGTTTTCACTCCATCAAGTAAATTTTGTATTGAGTTTGAGTACTCAATCTTAAAAAATATACTGTTTAATGATCTGGATCTCACTCCATGTGGAAACCTTGACTTTCATTACATGGCTGAGAATAAATTGGAAATGAATTCCAGCCTGTGTCTGATTTGTCAGACATATTCTGAGATATAAAACAAAGGTTGTCGTTTGTTTGTCTCCTGTTTTCATGCTTTGATTTCACAGTTTATTAAAACCATGTATTGTTCATTAATGTTTTGAAATGAATTCCATCATTTTTGTTCCTGACCTTCAGTATCTAGATTGACCAACAGTATGTGTACTTTGCAGCAGGGCAGCCCAGTGCAGGAGCCCCAGTCCCGAAAAGATGTGCCCCGAAAAATCCAAGGGGAAATTAACTTTGCTTTTGCTGAAGATGCAGTCGAGATTGTGACACTGGTTCATGGAGCGGCTGAGGAGCTGTACAAATGGCAGGAACTTGGCCATGATTTGGGGGATTTGCAAATACCCCCAGACTTTGTGAATTCTAAATGGAAGGATGATGAGAGTGTCAGCAGAAGAGCTTACTGTGAGGTGAGACCCAGATTTTGCATTTGAAAACAAAATTATTTTTTCTTTGTTAAGCAAGAAACGTGTGGGTTAAGAGTGCTCCATTGCAGCTCTGATTGATGATATGTATAACAGAGCATGTTAAAAACATTATCTCGATCCTGATGACTGCATTGAATTCAATTTACCATTTTGCCCCTTCCCTAAAAATCCAAAGCCCCTTTCTCCTCCACTGTTTGTACTCTCCCATTATTAATTTATCATCATCATCATCATCATACTATTATCCGTTAAATCCCATCTGTCATAACTTTGCCCAGTCTGAGAATCTGTAGATTCCGTTTCTATTTACATAATATATAGTGTCCCTTCCAGCCACTCAGTGTTTTTTATTTCAAATTCTTCTTTATCGTTTCTGTCTTTCTATTGCTGTTTCCATTGGTTGATAATACAATATTTGATTATTATTCACCTTCTTAAAACTCTCTAGAATCTTGATCTAGAAGCTAGAATCACAGGTCATTCCGTAACTTTCAGATAAAGAAAGCCTGAGAAGTTGAACTTCTCAATCTGTGATCATGTCTGTACCTCTTTTCCTGATAACATCTTGAGAATTTGCACGATGTTGAGATTCCCAAAGTTGACCAAAGTATTCTAAGATCTTATGCAGCTTAACGTGGCTGTAATTGTTTGTGTCTATGTGGCCTTTGCTCTCATCTGATTAGGATCTTACCATTTCAGGTGTAATTCCTTTTCTTATCCACACGATGTATTACTTCATCCCACTCTTAACTTCAATTCCATCTTTCGGTAAATATTCTTCTGTAACTGTCACTGCAGTATAGTTCCATCTCTGTCCCTTCAACCCAAGTTGGAATCATTTGATTCCTTTCTCTTAAATTCCCAAGTCAAGATTATGTTTATTACGATAACAATTAAGGACGATCTGAGTATGGGCTCCTGTGGACCCCTTCCATTCTCCACACCTTTCTTGTGTGAAATCTTTATTTTACCCTGACCTGCATTTTCCCAACTACCTCTATTCACTTGACTGTGCTCCCCTTCATTTGAGGTGCCCCTGAGTTTTGCCTTTGGTTTTCTCACAGGTAACTACTTGAAATAATTTCTGAAAATCCATGTAAACCATGTACACTTTTTTCCCACTAATCTGCTCCTTTACTAATACAGCCTTGTCAAATCGCTTGCTCGTTCACAACCTGCTAATTAGAAATTCATGCTAATTGCTATTGTCTCTTTAACTGCTCGTCTTTCACTCCATGCTGTTTACTCTTAATTTACCAACAAATGACACAAAACTAACTGATTGAGAAATTCCTGTTTTTCTTCTTATTGAATGAGGAGTTAGCTGCCCTCCAACCCTCTGGTCGAATTTTAGGAGGTAATAATTGGAGCCATGATAGTTTGTTTTCTATTTACAGCATGTCCCACAGATGTCATTCATTTTGTTTCAAAGATTTGCCTCCTTTTATGTTGTGGTGCCTTCCTTAGTATTATGTAGGTAATCTTGTCTAATACATCTGCACCTAGCCTTGGTAGTTCTGCAATCCTTTTAAACCCTTTCTCTCATCTCTCTTTTGCCTTCTCTACTGGAATCAATGAAATTCTAAATTTATCCTTGATTCAGATCGTGAATCAAACAGTTGTTATTTTATATATTTTGAACAGTATTCCCTTTTATTTTCACTGTCGTGATCTAACAAGCTTTTTTTTGGGTGGAGAGGACGTATCTAATATAATATTTTCTTTGTTACTCTTTTACTACTTCCAGCTTATCTTTAATGTGACAAGGGAAATCTTTGCTGACATCTTTTCTGACGACCTCCGTGCCAGCCCAGCCCCGTGGATGAAGCCAAGCCGAATTAGCTCTTTGTTCTTCAAACGAGCGAGGAACCCACAGAATTTAAATGAAGTGAAGGTAATAACTCCATGTAATCCTTTTTTCCTATTTGTCAGTAATAATGTGACAAACGTGATGCTGGTTGGAGTTAAAGTATGTAGATTGAGTAAGTGAGTGACTCAACTTGTAAACAGTGGTCACTATCCTGACTGGGAAATCTGTCACTGCTTCTTGGAAGTCCCTCCCTAATGAGATTGTGGGTGTAGCTCAGCACCATCTTCTCAAGGACAACCAGGAAGGGGCAATAAGGGCTGGCCAGCCAGTGACATCCACATTTCATGAATTATCAGAAAAAAATTCCTCGATGCTCATTGAGTACCAAGGAACTCCATTTTAATTCTAAACTCCTCAATGACCATTTTTTAAATGACTCAGAGGGTCTGGGCATCGCCGGCTGGCCAGCATTTAATCACTGATCCTAGTTGCTTTTGAGAACCTGGTAAGCTGTCTTTTGTAACCACTGCCGTCCATGAGCTGTAGGTAGACCCACAATGTCCTTCGGGAGGGAATTCCCAGAATTTGATACAGCAATCCTGAAGAAACAATTATATTTTTCGAAGTCAGAATGATGAGTGGCTTGGAGGGGAACTTGCAGGTTGCGGTCTGCTGGTCGTGTCCTTCTTGATCTAAATGGTCACAGATTTGGGAGGATCTGGCGAAAGATCTCTGAATTTCTGCAATGCATCTCGTAGATTGTACACACTGCTGCTACTGAGTGGAGGGTGGTGGAGGGCATGGCTGCTTGCGGATGTGGTGCCAATCAAGTGGGCTCCTTTGCCTTGGATGTGGCGAGCTTTTTGTGTGTTACTGGAGCTGCACTCATTCAGGCAAGTGGGGCGTATTCCATCAGACTCCTGACTTGTGCTTTGTACTCGGTTTGCTATGGGAAATTAGGAAGTGAGTTATACACCCCAGTATTCCAAGCCTCTGACCTGCCCTTGTAGCCCAAAGTATTTATATAATGAGTCCAAATGAGTTTCTGGTCCATGATCACCCCCATGATGTTCATTGTGGAAGATTCAGTGATGGTAATACCATTGAATGTCAAGGGCCATTGGTAAAATTGTCTCTTAGAGTCGTAGAGATGGACAGCTCAGAAACAGACCCTTCGGTTCAACTTGTCCATACAGACCAGTTATCCGAGATAAAATCTAGTCCCATTTGCCAGCATTTCGTCCATTTCCACTTAAACCCTTCCTATTCATATACACCACCAGATGCCTTTTAAATATCGCCATTATGCCAGCTGCCTCCACTTCCTCTGGCAACTCATTCCATGTACACACCACCCCCTGCATGAAACAATTACCTGTTACGTATCATTTAAATGTTTCCCCTCTCACCTCTGCTCTCTATTTTTGGAATTGCCTTCACCAGGGAAAAGACTTGTCTATTTACCCTGTCCATACCACTCATAATTTTATAAATCTTTTCACAGCCGCCTCTCAGCCTCTGGTGCTCCAGGGAATGTAACCCCAACCAATTCATTCTCTTCCTATACCAGAACACCCCCCACCCAGGCAACACCCTTGTAAATCTTTGCATAACCCTTTCAAGATTCACAACATCCTTCCAAGAGCAGGGAGTCCAGAATTGCACAGAATATTCTAAAAGAGGCCTGATCAGTGTCTTATTCAGCTGCAACATGACCTCCCAACTCCTGTACTCAATGCCCTGACCAATAAAGGCAAACATATCAAACACCACCTTCACTGTCCTGTTTACTTGTGACTCCACTTTCAAGGAACTATGAACCTGCACTCCAAGGTCTCTTTGCTCAGCAACACTCCCCAGGACTTTACCATTGAGTGTATAAGTCCTGCCCTTATTTGCCTTTCCAAAATGCAGCACCTCACATTTATGTAAACTAAACTTCATCTGCCACTCCTCAGCCCATCTGAACAAGATCCTGTTGTATTCTGAACCTTCTTCACTGTCCACTGCACCTTCAATTTTGGTGTTATCTGCAAACTTACTAACCATACTATATTCCATGTTCACATCCAAATCATTTATGTAAATGACGAAAAGCAGTGAACCCAGCACCGATCCTTGTGGCACACCACTGGTCACAGGCCTCCTACTGGGAATGGTCATTGACTGGCAGTTTTGGTCCGAATACTATTTGCCTCTTGCCAGTCCAAACCTACATATTGTCCAGATCTTGTTGCCTTTGAACATAACTCCTCAGATATTGAAACAGTCTATGAATGGTACTGAATATTGTGCGATCATCCGCACTTCTGACCTTAAGATGGAAGTAAGGTCAGGAACTGAGGAACCCCATTTTATTCTGATCCTCGAGGAAGCTCATTTTACTCCAAACTGGAGACACAATGTAATAGTTCTGAGTGTTAGCTATGGCTCAGTGGCACTCTTCCTCAGTCAGCAGAGGGGATTAAGCAAACGCTGAAGTGAAGTCCTGGATGACAGTCCTGGTGCAGTACTGAAGTATTGTTTTCAAAGTGAGGCCCCATTTTCCCCCTTGGGTGAGTTTTTTTTTAGAAAAGGTTTTTAGTGCAACTTTGAAGAGGAGTGAAGTTCTCCCTCATGGTCCTGGTCAATCAGGAGTCATTATGGCTAAACGTTTACTGAACCATTTGTATAATTTGTGGGAACTTGCTGTGTGAAAGTTTGTTGCAGCTTTTGATGATATTATAATAGTGGCTGTACTTCAAAGGTTGGGAACAACATGGTACAAGTGAGATAAGTGATATGCTGTTTTTGACAATTTGAGGTTAAGGTGGGTGACTTTAGCATTGGTTACAAAGTATTGTCCAGCACGAAGACCAAGTTCTTTACAATTCCAACAATGCAACTTGTGGCACTGACATTGAAGTGTACACTGGATGACTCCTTCCAGTAACTCAGACTTGCAACACTGCAATGTGAACTTTTTACCACAGTCTAAAGTCGACATCAACCTTCTCATTGTCTGACTTCCCCTTGTGCACAGTTTGTGAAGTGTTGCACTTTGCCAGGGACTGAGAATGGACATGTGTAAATCAGCTTTTCATCCACACAGCAAATTTGGAACTGTTCATTTCCTTTGCTTTGTCTTTATAACTTGACTCAAATGTATCTTCAGTCTGAACTGTTTCACACACCAACATTTCTGTGCATGTTACTTGCCTTTGATGGTGTTAGCCAAGAAACCTATCAAAATCTTCCTGCCTGGAGCCATGTGAGGCAGTGGTCAGTGGCTAGGTCATATAGCTTTGAAGCACTCATCTGTTAAATTGAGAATGATTTGACCATCCTGAAATGCTGGGAGCGCTGTATGAATCCATGTCAGCCCCAATATTTATTGTGAGACTTCCCACAGCGCTGATCTTCAGTTGGCTGCCTACAGTCGATTAAAGGCAGAACATTTTTGGAATTTGACGAAGCAGAGGCTTCTTCGAAGATGCTGTAGGCAAAGTGCTGAACCATGTAATGCAGTGAATAATTCATCATTTCTCAGCCAAGGTCCTAGGCAAAGGAACATTTCAAACCTTCTTTCAATTTGGCAGCATCGCATGTTACCTTAAAGTTGTATTGTCTGTGCTTTTGGATCTCACTAATGTTATTCATTTCAGTTATAATTAAGTTTCAAAGCATTTAGCAGATTTTTGTTTCATTGAACATGCTTTGAGTTCCATCCAATTTTACATAATTCTGAATGGGGGAAGAATCAGAAGGTCGAAGCATCAAAGTCTTCGTTGAGCAGTTTTAGGGAAGAATAATGGATTGGGAGTGGGTTTGTCTGTGTATTTAGGGTGGGTGCAACAGCTGCCATTTCTCCTGTGCTTCTACCCACAGATCTTCATTTCTAATGAAGTTTTGAAGTTATTTGGGTTGAATGAAGAGCAACATCAGAAGACGACTTGGCAGAAGTTGAAGAAATTTGGCACCAAACAACGTGATCGGGTGGACCATATTTTGGTAGGTGCTTCAGTTTAGGAACTGTTCAGTTTTATATTGTATCATTGTATCACAATTACGAAACCTCATTGTACATCTGAATTTTCTATTATTTTAAATGACAAAGGCTTTATCTGTCTTTGGCTGACCTGTCTGGCTATCCTGCATTTGTCCAGAAAATGCTTCAACTTTCTGACTGAATTGAAAACTTGGCCCTCGCTGGAGTAATTTGCTGAAATTCATTAGTTGCCACAAAAGTTTCAAAGAAATTCAGAAGTACATTGAATTCCTCACTCACCTAATGAAAGCAAATTACTGCAGATGCAGGAATCTGAAACCAGAAGAGAAAATGCTGGAAAATCTCAGTAGGTCTGGCAGCATCTGTAAGGAGAGAAAACAGTCAGTTAGACTCGAAATGTCAGCTCTTTTCTCTCCTTACAGATGCTGCCAGACCTGCTGAGATTGTCCAGCATTTTCTCTTTTAGTTCCTCACTTACCTGTCTTTTAGACCCAGTTTTACAGAAAGTACAGGTCAGGGTTCTTTGCTTAACAAGAGTTACAGTTTGTTACAAAAAAAATGCAAATAATTACCAACCACTGGCATATAACTACTAACTAAAACTAACAAGCCCTCCCACATACATTCCTCATTACACATACACAGATAGAAAAACAGGGACAAAGTGCACTGGGTGTTTTGCATAAAGAGAAAGACTGGGAACGTACTTCCATGGTACCTATTGATCGCCTTTCTTGAGATAATCCTTGTGCTGATCAGAATGCTGTTCCTTGATCTTCCTTCTCCAGATGCTTCCATTTGTTTTCAGGAGGCACAGGGTGACTAGTTCACATGTGTACAAGTCTGTAACTTATCAATTAATAGCCACAGCTTACAGCAAGTGCTGAAGGGAAAAGAAGCTGGTTTTCTTCAGACTTTTCACTGTGGAGACAGATCCTCAACTTGTGGAGATCTTGTGATTTCTCAATTCACTTGTATACAGCCTCGGCTGATCAGCTACCTGGGAGCCAATCTCCGTTTTTGTCCAAAGGATATTTGTCTGTGGCCTAGTGACTAGTTAGCTACTTACTATTGACTGAAGCTCCCATTGAACACAGCCCTTGGCTGGAGCTTGTCTGAAAGTGAGTAGCACTTAGTGTGTGTCAGGGAACTTGCTAATGAAAAGTGCCAGCAATCCCTGACCAAACCTTGGGTTTTAAAATTGCTTTATCCCCATTTGAGTCGAAAATCAAAAGTATAGAAAAATTAGAAGACAGTTTTTGCAGACCTTTCCAGTCCTCCCCATGTGTTGGTGTGTCACAGCACAACATGTGTCAGCAGATTGATGAGTTTAACAGGTCTGTAAGAACACTGTTATCTTCAGGCCACACCACCACCTTGTCTTGGTCAGATATCACCTTTCCTTTTATATTTACATGGTTAATCTCCTGGAATCCCTGAGCTTGCAGTGCTGTGGGAGTACCTTCAACACGCAGGCTACAGCACTTCAAGATAAATATCTTTCCAAAGAGAAATGGTTTGTGGGGGGGTGCGGGGGGCAACATGCATCCCAACACTGAAGTTTTAAAAAATTGGGTGCTTGGTACGCCAAAAATTTCAAATCATTGCCTTTTTTCCCTCTTTGGATCAAACACTTCCAGCTGATAGTGTGCGTCCATTAGGCAAGGGTTGGAAGTCTCTGCTCTGCACCAGCTCAAGTAGTGATACCGTCAGGCCACAGCTACACCAGGGCAGAGGGCCAGCCTAAAGTTAAAACATGTAATTCAGTTACACTCACCAGCTCTTTCCTTGTGGTGGGCATTCCTTTCTGGTTGTGCATACTGAGTAAAACATCTCCACTCGTTTATGATGTTACTGGCAATATTGGTGATTGATCTCACTGGTTTGAGGAGTTGTGGCATTGGAATCAAATTCAAAACCAGGTAGGAACAGGATTAAGCCAGCAGGACCCTTCAGTCTGTTCTCGTACTCCTAATCATAGCTGATTTGTATCTACCTTTGTATATTGATCTCCTAATTTTTCCGAACTGTTATTTGACCTTACAAATATCTGTCAAAACTTGTATTGAAATGCTGTAACAGTCAGAATAGTTTTTAAGGCTGGAAGGAATCAGATTATTTTAGTATTGTTTGTGTGACAATAGGCTTCTTCACATCATCCCCCTAATCAACCTAAGTCTTATTTTCCTGTATGCCCTATTTCTGGCATGCCTCGTAAAAGGAACTAGTTTCTCACTTCCTTCGCTGTCAAATCGTTTAATCATCTCAGTCACTTCTATAGATCCACCCCCTAGTCATCTTTACTCAAGAGAATACAGGCCTCGTTTATCAAATAAAAGTAAAAAATGCTGGAAATATTCAGGTCAGACCTAATTTATGTAGCCTGTCCTTAACCTTCTCAGACTTGGTATTGTTTTGTACAAGAATAACTAGTGACTCTCCATTGATCTCGCAGCGAGCCCTCCAGAACTCCTGTCCAAGCTCCACTTGCTGTGTGGGAATAGCCACTTGTGTGATACTGGACACAAGGAAAGTGGGAGGCCTGCAGTTTGAGTGATTTCAGGGCAAACGCTGCTCAGTACGAGAGGAAAGAGCTGTAACAAATAAATCTTGATATAAAAACAATAACACCCTCTCTGTTTTTTCTGGCAGGTTCAAGAGCTTTATGAGCAGGAAGCCCAATGGGTGAATTATGATGAGGATGAGCTTTGTGTGAAGATGCAGTTGGCAGATTATATTTTTGAAGTTCTGATAAAAGACACAATAAATGTACTGAATCAGATTCAGGGGCAACAGTTAAGACTCATGTTATCCTAACATGGGCCATGCCATCGGCCAACTTGTGGACTCCAGAAAAAAAACAAACATCATGCCCCGAGCAGAGGAGAATCCACCTCGGCCTCTAAACTCCTCTCTCTGATTGAGTTTTGACATTTGGCATAGAATTTCCTCCATAAGTAGTTGGTTTGGGATATCGATCCTTACTGGAGTCAGACGACTGGCAGGATGTGGATACCAAAAGTGCCAACCTTTCTCCTGACCTATTTATATACAACCCGACCCCATTTATTTATCCAAACTGTAGCATGGACTTGAATTCAAAGAAGTTTGCACATTTAATTTTGTTTTTGTATTTACACCTACGTTTACCTTTTTAAAAAGTATATCTAGTGGTGCGATGATATGTGTTTGGTGTATGTTAGCTCTGAGACTCTGAACAATAGCTGATACGAGACACTGAATACTCCCTCTGAGTGAGGAGGACTATATCTGCATGACTGAAGTGGAAGGCAGAAGTATTGAGGATTTTAAATACTTGCACTTACTTCATTATAAGTCTTGATTTTATTTTTTGGTTTTAAATTATTTCAGAATGGACAATTGATTTTTATTCATGTAAATGGACTGTATTTGCGATTTTCAGGAAAACGTTGAAAACTTTGAGCAGCTTTTGAGATCACTTGCACTAATTCAGAACTTCTTCTGAACTCTCTCTCTCTCTCTCTCTCTCATTCAGAACTCTCTCTCTCTCTCCCCTTCAGAACTCACTCTCTTTTGCTCTCTCTCTCTCTCATTCAGAACTCTCTCTCTCGCCCCTTCAGAACTCATTCTCTTTTGCTCTCTCTCTCTCTCTCTCTCTCTCTCTCTCTCCATACTACAGGAATCTCTTTTTCTCCCTCCTTTCTCACCACTCCTGATCATTTCTATTGCATGGTGCTTCTGTCTGTTAATTTTCTCGAATGTTCCTCTTTTTTTAGTAAATATTTATTGAAAATAATTATATTATAATACAGTAATGTGAATAAACCGCCGGCTACTGTTCAAGATACAGTTGTCTCATATTTTGCTTAACTTAAAACAAATCAGCACAAACTCAAATTAAATAAAATAACACTAAATTTAAGTACAATCCATTAAAATTAAATTGCACTACTTGTACTATATTACATGACTCCACTCGCCGCACTCTCCATCAAAGCTCCTGTCCACAGGAACAACAGTGATTATACCCATATTTATGAGATCACCCACCAAATCCCCGTGATCCCCGGACCACCACATACAGCCCTCGTGCCTCTATAAAGGCCCTAATCAGTACTGCCGACAGATCCATGTTGATGTAAATTAGAAAGGGCTGCCATGTCTTATAAAATTGCTCCATTCCGTGGTGCCCCATACTGTCAGGTAATCTTGAGGGACGTGCTCCATCACAAGTCTGTGCCACCTTGAAAGACCTGGAGGCTTTGCTGATATTCAATTCATTAGGATGTCCTTCCTCACACAATGTGTAAGAATGTTGAATAACCTCTTCCCGTGCTCACCCAAAGAGGGAAGTTTCGGTCGTTCCCAAAAGGAGAGACACCAGATCCTCCCAAACTTCCATTCCCAGGATTGTCTCCAGTTCATTCACTTTGGCCCCCCCCGGATCCACAGATCTTGTAACAGGACCAAAAGCAATGTGTAAGGATGTCAATACTGTTTTTACATTTGGGACATTTCGGGGAAGACCCTTTCTTAAACTTTGCTAACCTCTCTGGCTCCATTTGGTTCCTGGGGAGGATCTTCAATTGCATTGCTTGTGCCTTATTGTAGATTGAATTTTTTTTTTACATTCCCTCATTAATCCTCCTACATTTCCGATGAGATTTCTTCCCTTAACTCCTGATTCCAAATCTCCCTGACTCTCTCCAATTCCCCCAAGGCATTCCCTCTCTGCAGATGATATGAGGTACTAACTGAAAGAGCGCCCCCTCATCGGAGCACTCTTCATTCTATATCCGACTTGTTGGGCTGGGCCAAAAACGTAGTCTTCTTCTGTATGTAATCCCTAACCTGGAAATATCGGAAAAGATCCCAATTAGGGATTTCGTATTTCTGACCTAATTGGCGAAAAGACATCAAGACCCCTCAGTCAAATAAATCTCCCAGACAGGGTATTCGATTACGCTCCCATGCTCTGAAGCTGGAGTCCTTTGATCCCAGTCTAAATCCTGGGGCTCCCACTAACGGGGTGAACTACAAATAGCCTCCACCCTGCCGCATTATCCTCCATCTTTACTGTATTTATGATAATCAGACTTTCACAATGCGCACCTACCGATCTCATCTTGTCCATGAACAGTACGTTTCTAAAGGGACATCTCACCTGCGAGGCCTCTGCATCAAGCCACATCGACTTTGAGTCATTACGCACCCATTCACCTACATATAGCAACAGGGTGCTGCTTTGATACTCTTCAGATCTGGGAGGTCCACCGCCCACCCTCCATATCCTGCGGAAGTTGCAATTTGGTAAATTTAATTAAGTTGTGCCGACAGCACCAAATAAATGACCCAAGCCATCCCACAAACCTCCGCAGCACCTGGTTGGGTAATAACAAAGGGAGCATCCTCACAGGATAGAACCACCAAGGAACAACATTCACTTTAATCAAGGCTATACGGCCGAGCCATGATCTGGGTATTCCCTCCCATCGCTGCAAGTCCTGCTTTACCCTCTCAAACAGCGACACGAGGTTAGCTCCATACAGTTGTGGGAAGTGAGGGGTAATAAAAATTCCCAGATAGGGAAAACCTTTCTGTGACCATCTAAAAGGAAACTCCATTCCGTCCTCCAGTTTCAGTACCTGCACCAATCTCCCACAGGCAGGACTTCCGATTTTGGAAAATTTATTCTGTATCCTGAAAAGTTGACGAATAATTTAATGTTTTTTTATTAGCCAGGGTATGGACTTTTCAGAGTTAGCTAAAAACAGGAGGACGTTGTCCGTATAGAGAGTGATTTTTGTTTCCACAACTCCCACCTTCGGTGCCGTTATTTCAGGGTCTTTTCAGACAGTCCCTGCCAGTGGTTCAAGTACCAAGGTAAACGGGAGGGGCAACAGGGAACATCCCTGTCAGCTACCCCTCCCCACACCAAAATTACTCAATTTCATATTATTCGCGATAACGCCATCCAGATTCATCTCTCCCATCAACCAATCAAGTCATACTCTCTCCCTTTCTCAACCTATCCCCACCTCACCACACAGCTCCCCCAACACCCACCCTGAGTCCTGAAGAAGGGTTACACCTGAAATGATGACTCCTGAAGAGGTTAGACAGAGAAGGTTGGATTGCAACAAGAGTCACAGGTACTTCATATCTCATCTCATTGAATCAAACCATCGAGCCCATCAATCCTGAAAACAGATTCCAACATTGAAGTCCCATTTGCTGGTTGCACATGTAATGTCTCTCTCAGGCTGAAGAAAGGAAGCTCTCGACTGAGAAATTAGTGAGCTTAACCGAGATCCAGCACAACAGAATGGAGTGATATAAATCAGAAACAGAATAAATACAGGGCAGCCTTAATACTGCAGCTAGCACTGAGTGCAGCCAACACAGAGGGGAATGCTGGGAAGTTTGGTCAGTGTGGAAGTTCGGAGAATTCGGGGACGGAGCCTACCTTTGCTTTTCCAAACTGATTTGGAACTGTCACTTCAGCTGCTGGGAGGCTGCACATGCACTTGGTTTGAATGAAACAAAATGATAAACAAGAGAATAGTAGTCTGGTAAGCAGATCAGCTGGGAATTGTTCTGTATGAGAGACTGTCTAAATAGATTGCTTCAGGACATGTCCATTAGGGAAGGTTTATAAATTGAAAGTACTGAAACTTCAAAACAGAGATTGAAGACAATTACTGATCCAATGAAGGAATGGATATTTTTCATTTGTAAGTGAGCTCAATATATTTATTAAATTGAAATGATTCAGCGTAAATACATGTGTAGTATATGTACTATATATATGTACTACTGGAACTCCCACTTGGAGGCTGAGTTGAAAAAAATGATACATTCGGGAGGGGCGGAGATACCTGGAGACTTTGTTCCAGAAGGAAGTTATAGGCCTCAGGACAGCACAGTTCAATAAGGGATGACCCATGAGGGAGGCAGATAGGGAGTTGGAGAATACTATGGGACAGGAAAACCCTTCACTCTTCTAAACTCCACTGAGAACAAGGCCGGTCTTTCCAATCCTTCCTCATCACACAGCCCACTCATTCCAGGGATCAATCAAGTAAAACTCCTCTGAAACACCTCCAATGCATTTATATTCTTCCTTCAATAAGGAGACCAAACTACCCTCAGTATTTGAGATGTGGTCACACCAATGTTCAGGAAAAACTGAAACATCACAGTCTCACTTTCTGGTCCTTAAGCATGCCTACTCTTACTTTTCCCAGCCTTTTTACTGTCCATGTCTAATTGCCCTGGACAAGGTGGTGATTAGCTGCCTTCTTGAACCCCTACAGTCTGTGTGCTGTAGGTATATCCACAATGCATTTAGGAAGGGAATTCCAGGATTCTGACCAAGTGACAATGTAGGAACAGTGTTATAATTCCAAGTCAATCTAGTGAATGGCTTGGGGGGAACTTGTTGGGGTGATGTTCCCATTGTATCTGCTGCCTTTGTCCTTGATTAAAGTAATCATGACTTTGGAAGATGTTGTCTTAGGATTTTTGGTGAATCTCTGCAGTGCATCTTGTAAATAGTACACAGAGCCGTTACTGAGCGTCGGTGTGGAGGGAATGGATGTGTGTGGATGTGGTACCAATCAAGCGGGCTAATTATTTTTCAACGAGATTTAAATAAAATAATGTAAGACAACTTAAAATAAAAAAAAATGAAAATGTGCTGCCTTTTTGATAAAACAAAAAATTAACTCCTCCTCTCCCCACAGAGGCTGCACCTGTTGCCTTTCTCCAGCATCGATCTTCTATTTGAGATTTGCAGTATTTTATTTATGTATCTGTTTTAATGCCATTGGTTATAAGAGAAGCATTGGTCAGCACACTGGGGAGATTTTCCCTGAGATGGTCACAAAGCCCTTATATTCACATTGACCTGAGAGGGCAGTGGTTTAACCGATCATCCAGCAGATGGCGTCTTTGCCTTTGCCAGCCTCAGGATAGTGCCCCAGTGTCTGGAGTGGGGCTTGAAACCTGCAGGTTCAGGTGACGGTGCTATCACTGAGGTTGGGATGAGGGTGTCACTGGCAAGACGAGCATTTGTTCTCCATCCCAAACTGCCCTGAAATTGAGTGGCTTACTCAAATGGCAGGTAAGGGTCAGCCACATTGCTGGAGTCCTCGCAGAGTCAGACATCTACAACAGGTCTACAAGAACAAGGGTCTTCGGCCCAAGAGCCAAAGCCAGTCAAAACAATCACCTCACTATTCTAATTCCATGTTCCAGCACTTGGCCTGTAGCCTTGTATACCTTGGCATCATAGTTGCACATCAAAGTACATCAATGTTATGGGAGAGCTTCTGCCTCAACCACCCTCACAGGGAGTGAGTCCCAGACTGCCACCACCCTCCGGGCGAAAACGCTTTCCTTATGTTTCCTCTTAGCCTTTGGCCATTTATCTTTAATCTGTACCAAAACCCAATCAATCCCACCTGCCACCACCCGGCCCATATCCCACCAAACCCTTCCTATTCATATACCCATCCAGATGCCTCTTAAATGTTGCAATTGTACCAGCCTCCATTACTTCCTCTGGCAGCTCATTCTATACACATCCCACCCTCTGTGTGAAAGATTTGCCCATTCGGTCTCTTTTATATCTTTCCCCTCTCACCCTAAACCTATGCCCATTCATTCTGGATTCCCCGACACCCGGGAAAAGACTTTGCCAATTTATCCTATCCATACCCCTCATAATTTTGTAAACCTTTATAAGGTCACCCCGAAGCCTCCAACCATCCAGGGAAAACAGCCCCAGCCTGTCCAGCCTCTCCCTGTAGCTCAAATCCTCCAACCTTGGCAACATCCTTGTAAATCTTTCCTGAACCCTTTCAAGTTTCACAACATCTTTCCAATAGGAAGAGACGAGAATTGCACACAATATTCCAACAGTGGCCTGTACAACTGCTACATGACCTCCCAACTCCTGTACAGAATGGGATCTTGTCAAGTCCCCTGTTGTGGTGGTAGAGCCTCAAATGATGGTGCCAGAGACTGTGCAACTTTCAGCAGTGCACCACAGTCTCAGCCTGGATTCTGTGCTCTCATTTCTGAGGTGGCTTTCAATCCGATTATCTTTTGACTATGAGGCAGGAACATTGCCCATGGAGCCACGGTCAGTAACAATGTAAACTGTGTGGCTCTGAAGGCCTGAGTTTGCATCTCAGCTCGGGAGGATATCAGCTCATTCATCAAATCTGTTTCTGCCCCTCTGCAGGCTGACCAGGCTGCTGGTGCCTTTCCAACAATCTCACGTTTCCTCTTGTGACACAGCTCATTCTCCTGAGGGATAGTTGTGCTCAGAGTCAAAACGTGTGCCGCTGGAAAAGCACAGCAGGTCAGGCAGTTGTGCTCAGGCCGAGGACATGACCTTGTCCCTCTGTCAGATCCTCTTCGAGAAATTCATGGCTCACCACTGCCCTCTCCAGGACAGTTAGCAAAGGGCAACAAGCAAGGATAGAGATGGGGACGCGAAGCCTAAAGTGCTGTTCTCTGCAGATTGGGACACGCTTTGATAGCCATTTATTAGATCTTTGAGTGTAATTCAGTTTTTGCTGATCCCAGTGCCAATCTGAAGGACACTCCACCTTCCTGTCTGACAAATCAGGTTCACCCATGTCATGGCTCTATTTCTGGCCGAGACTCCAATCTTTCAAAGAGATGAATTCAAGCCTCACCAGTTTGATTATTTGAATTATACGCCATTTATTTTGATTTCTCCTGGGATGTGGGGGGAGGCGTTGATGTGTCGGTCCTTCCCTAATTGCCCTGGAGAGAGTGATGGTGAATCGAGTAATATCGAGGAAGCAACTGACAGGTCATTCCCACTGAAATCCAATGGGGTGACTGTGGGTTTGTTCATGGCCAATGGATGGAGTAATTACCCACAATCCTCAGTTGCAGTGCAAGTACTCTATAGTTATGCGAAGGCAGCTGTTTCACTCTGCCCGAACAATAAAAAGTCAGAAGTCACACAACACCAGGCTCTAGCCCAACAGGTTCATTTGAAATCACAAGTTTTTGAAGCGCTGCTCCTTCATCAGGATAACCCCAGCCCCCCCATCGGTATCCCCACATTACTGAACAGTACAAATAAACTGGGGCTCTGTGAGGATCTTTGGACCATGATATTGATCACACCACAATAAAAATGACCTGCATGCTATGGTTTTTCAAAAAAAGAAGTGCTTTGATAAGACTTTTGATTGTCTTCACGGTGTGCTGTTTTGTTCATTCTGTGATATACATGGACTATGTCAGTATTGGGTATCACAAAGAATGGATCCTCCATCAAACACTTTCCATCGCACTCTCTCCATCTTGCTTTACTCCTTATTGATTTTTCGACATTGTCCCTGTTCCCTCACCCCGTCCCGGTCCCAGAGGGATTGATGGCTGGAGTTCATGACCTCACTCTGTGTGAAGGTTGGTGTGAAGTGAGGCCAGTGTGTTGGAGCTTGGGCCCCTCCCTCAGCCCCAGGTGTAGGGGCCTGTTCAACAATCTGCACAATGTCCTTTTTCTCTTTCTGAATGAACTGGATCAAGTTGCAGTAAGGATCTGGCAACAAGGTGTCTTGTCTAAAATGTTCCCAGCATTGGATACAGAACTGGCTGAGTCAGAGGAGACAGAGGGCGGTGATGGGAGGATGGTTTTCAGAATGGAGGGCTGTGATTCCTAGTGTCCTACAGGGATCAGTGGGGGGAACTCTGCTTTATGTGGTCTACATAAATGATTTAGAGGAAAGTGTAGCCGGTCTAATTAAATGTTTACAGTTGATACAAAGATTGGTAGAGTTACAGATAATGAGAAGGATTGACAGAGGGCACAGCAGGATATAGATCAGTTGGATGCATGGACAGATAAATGGCAAATGTAGTTTAATCCAGACAAATGTGAGGTGATGCATTTTGAAAGGTGATGTACGGGTGGGAATTATACAGTGAATGTCAGAATCCTTTGGAGTATTGATATGCAGAGGGATCTGGGTGTGTATGTTCACAGATCACTGAAGGTGGCAGCACAGGGAGGTAAGGTTGTGAAAAGGGCTTATGGCCTGCTTGCCTTCATTGGAAGGTGCATTGAGTATAAGGAAAGACAAGTCATGCTGCAGCTTGTTGAACACTAGTTAGGCCACACTTGGAATATTGTATACAGTTCTGGTTGCCACACCATCAGAAGGATGTGGATGTTTTGAAGATGGTACAGAAAATGTTTACCTAGATATTGTCTGGTATGGGGGATTTTAGTTCTGAAGAAAGGTTGGAGAGACTGGGTTTGTTTTCACCAGAATGAGGGAAAATGAGGTGTGACCTCATAGAAGTTTATTAAGTTTTGAATGGCATAGGTAGAGTGGAAATTATGAAGCTTTTTCCTAGGATGGAGGGATCACTTACTCGGGGACAGAGGTTCAAGGTGCGGGGGGAGGGGGGAATTTAAAAGAGATGTGCGAGGCTAGTATTTCACACAAAGGGAGTTGAGTACCTGGAACACACTACCATAGGAGGGGGTGGAAGCAGACATGATAGAAGTATTCAAGAAATACCTGCACTAATGCATGATTAGGACGGGAATAGAGGGATACGAATCCTGTAGGTGAAGATAGTTTCAGTATGGAAGGGCCAAATGTGTCAGCACAGGCTTGTAGGGCTGAAGGGCCTGTTCCTGTGCTGTATTGTTCCTTGTTCTTTGGTCCCTGCTGTTGAATTGAATTCTCGGGAGCCAGCTCCGTATGAAGAGCCTGTTCTCATTCTTTTGTTGGAGTTCATGGGGCAGCTGCTGCTTCCTTGCTACGTCACTGATCAAACCAACAATGGGGAAAGCCTCGTGATATTTTAAATACAGTCTGCAGGAAAATGTTTGGCCAAGGTTTTAATATTGTTTAATAAGATAATGATGTCAAAACACCAGTGTTGTTTGCGGCTGAGAACATTTAACATCATGGACCAAGTTTTAAATGGACCCTCACTCGTGATAATACAGTTTTCAATGTTTCTCTCCCCTTACGTGTTGTGAAGAGGTTTGCAAACATGTTTTGATGAGGACAGTGCATCTTCAACACCGTATGACGGAGCGGGCGGCTGTTTGAATTCTCACTTGTGATAATACAGTTTTAAATGTGTCAGTGTTACTTTCCCCACTCTCTGGGGGAGTGTCACTGTCACTATCCCCACCCCACCCTTCACTCTCAGGGTGATACCATTTTTAGCGTCCTTTCTGTCTGAGAATGTCCCTGTTTTTGTTCCCCCCTCTCTCAGGGACAGAGTGGGTGTTTCACATGCACCTGGTTTGTTAGTTCCATTTACTCTCTTGTGAAATGGGTAATCCCTGTTTTAGTAAAAGGTGAGGTCTGCAGATTCTGGAGATCAGAGCTGAAAATGTGTTGCTGCTTAAAGTACAGCAGGTTAGGCAGCATCCAAGGAACAGGAAATTCGACGTTTCGGGCCAGAGCCCTTCATCAGGATGGCCCGAAACGTCAAATTTGCTAATCCCTGTTTTACTCTGGTAACAGTGAGTTAAAGCCCAGTAGAGTTCACCCTTCCTCTCCATCATATCTCAGGGCCTAAGGTTGGTCAGCACTGTCTGGCTCCAGCACATCCCACCACTTCTCGCAATTTTCTCTCTTTCCTATCTTTACTGAACACCTTGTTTCCAGGAATCCCCAAGGTCAAAAATCATACGACACCAGATTATAGTCCAGCAGGTTTATTATAAGACACAAGCCTCGCCCCTTCTTCAGATGATCAGAGAAGCAAACAAGGTGAATTCAATCATCAGAGAAAACAAACTCTGTTGTTCGTTTCCTTCTCGGTTGACTCCGTTCTCCCAAATGACATGAACAAGAGACAAGGCAAGAATAATTGTGGGCGGCACGGTGGCACAGTGGTTAGCACTGCTGCCTCACAGCGCCTGTAGACCCGGGTTCAATTCCCGACTCAGGCGACTGACTGTGTGGAGTTTGCACGTTCTCCCCGTGTCTGCGTGGGTTTCCTCCGGGTGCTCCAGTTTCCTCCCACAGTCACAAAGATGTGCGGGTCAGGTGAATTGGTCAAGCTAAATTGCCCGTAGTGTTAGGTAGATGTAGGGGTATGGGTGGGTTGCGCTTCGGCGGGTCGGTGTGGACTTGTTGGGCCGAAGGGCCTGTTTCCACACTGTAAGTCTAATCTAATCTAATCAGATGTAGAAGTGCAGAGAAAAAAAAATAAAGAATATAAGGACACCACCAGTGACCTCCTGAAATTCATAAGAAACCTCATCCAGCACTTTGATGAATAGAAAGAGTATGTGAACAATAGTTGCTGGCAATATTTTCCTGCTTTTTCCTGCTAAAAAGCATTGATTCAAAGCAGAAAGAGTCTTTCTTTCTGCTTCCCTCCTTGAAACTGTTACTGAGATGATCAAACCCAGCAACAGTTCATGTGACAGGTTGAGAGGATTGTCTCATGATTGAGAGGGGGACTGGGTGAGGAACGGGATTTATCCTCAGATTCTCTGGGAAGCCAGGAGGAGATTGCAGGTCTCATCCCTGGAATTTAGAAGGTTGGGAGGAGATTTCACTGAAACATGTCAAATTCTCCAGGGACCTGACAGGGTAGATTTTGGGAGGATCTGCCCCTACTTGGGAATTCTAAAGCAGAGACCCAGTCTGGGAATAAGGGGTTAGACGTTTCGATCTCCGATGTGGAATGGGTGTCACAGTAGCTAGCACCACTGCCTGACAACACCAGGGACCTGGATTCGATTCCACCCTCAGGCAACTGTCTGTGTGGAATTTGCATGTTCTCCCCATGTCTGTGGGGGGTTCCACTCTCAGTCCAAAGATGTGCAGGCTAGGTGGATCAGCCATGGGATGTGTAAGGCTCCAAGGATAGGAGAGGGAGGTGGCTGCGGATGAGATGCTGCTTTGCCTTGATGGGCTGAACAGCCTTCTTCCACACAGTAAGGATTTGATGCTTCTTCATTGCTGTGGTCTGGAGTGATATGTCAGTTAGTATGACACCAGGACAGCAGTGTAAAGGACATTAGTGGGTTCGATGGGACTCTCCCCAAACAATTGTCATCATTAGAATCTTAATTTGAGATGTTAAAATTTGAATTCCACTCAGTGCCTTTGCCAGGATTTGAACCCAGGTCCCCCAGAACATGACTTGGCTCGCTGGATTAACAACCTCATGATGATACCACTAGGCCACTGCCTCCCCACATGCAGGTGATCTCTATCTTGAATTTATTCAAATTACTAAGTATCGACTAAGTATCTGGAGATGAGTATTCCAAAGATTCACAATCCACTGAGTGAAAAAATCAATGGAATCCCTACAACGTGGAAACAGGCCATTCAGCCCATACCGTCTCTCCAAAGAGCATCCCACCCAGACCCATTCCCCTATAACCTTGCATTTTCCATGGCCATTCCAACAATCCCATACATTTTTGAACAGTGGGGGAAAACCAGATCACCTGGAGGGAACCCAGGCAGACACAGGGAGGATGTGTAAATGCCACAATATCAGCTGCCTGAGGGTGGAATCGAACTCAGGTCCCTACGCTGTGAGGCAACAGTGCTAGTCTCTGTGCCACCCCACTTGATTCTGGGCAAAAAATGCTGGCATACCATGTCATGCCCAATCCTGTAAATAAATTAAGAAAAGATCAGTCAAGCTTTGGATAGGAGTGTGATGGGTTACTCCCCAAATGCCTGGATGGTCGCAGCTCCGAAAACAGTCAAGAAGCTTGATATCATCCAGTACAAAGCAGCCTGCTTGATTGGCACCACATCTACAAACATTCACTCCCTCCACCACTGATACTCAGTAGCAGCCGTGTGCACCATCGACAAGATGCTCTGCAGAAATCCACCAAGTCTCCTGAGACAGCACCTTCCAAACCCAAGGCCATTTCCATTTGAAGGACAAGGGCGGAAGATACACAGAATACCACCACCTTCAAGTTCCACCCTAATCTACATAGCATCCTGATTTGAAAATATATTACTGTTCCTTCAGTGTCGCTGGGTCAAAATCCTGGACTACCCTCCCTTAGGGCATTGTGGGTTTATCTACAGCACATGGACTGCAGCGATTCAAGAAGACAGCTCACCACCACCTTGCAAAGGGCAGCATTGTGGGTCAGTGGTTAGTGCTGCTCCCTCGCAGCGCCAGGAACCTGGTTTCAATTCCACCCTGGGATGACTGTCTGGCTGGAGTTTGCACATTTTCCCCATGTCTGAGTGAGTTTCCTCCACACAATCCATAGATATGTAGGTTTGGTTGATTAGCCATGCTAAATTGCACGTAGTGTCCAGGGATGTGCAGGCAGGGTGGATTAGCCATGGGAAATGCAGAATTACAAGGATGGGGCTGATCTAGACGGGTTGCTGTTTGGGGGGTTGGTGTGAACTTGATGGGCTGAATGGCCTGCTTCCACACCATATAATGATTCTATGATTCTCAAGGGCAACTAGGAATCTGGCCCAGACAGCAATACCCATGTCCTCCAAGTGAGTTTTAAACAAAAACATCATCTGCACTGCTTACTATTCCATCAGTCTTTGTGTCAATGTGGAACTATGATCCTCATTATTACATATAGTAAGTAGTTAAGGCCTCACCACAGAATCCTTGTGGAACACCACTCGTCACTTTCTTTCTCTGTTGTCTGTCACTAAACCAGCCTCTGAACCAAGTCAAACATTCATCTTCAATCCTATGGGTTTTAATATTGGTCAGCAGACTGTCTTGTGGTAAATGATCGAGTACTTCTGAAAGTTGATAAGCCTATACATCCGATCAACTATTTTATTTAATGCATTTGGTTTGTTAGTTAGAACCTACCCATCACAAATCTATGTGGGCTATTTCCAATTCTCTACATGTTCATTCTCTCGGCTGTTAATTATAGATTCCACTGAAGCCCCTAAAAGAGATGTTAGATTGACCAGGATATAATTTCCTCAGTTCCCTCGCTCATCTTTCTTCAACCCGTGGAGTTACAGCAAGACATTTTCCAAACTAAAGGAATCGTTACTGCTTTGGAACCTGATGGGAAAAGACTCTGAAACTTCTTCCCCCCCCCCCGCCCCCACACCCCACCACCCCCGCCGCCGCACACCTTCCTTTAAACCCCTGAGGTCCTGGAGATCTGTCAGCCTTTAGAGCTGCTCACTCTCCAATGCTGTTTTCTGACAAGTATCAAGTTTCGTGAATTCCAGTCTTCCATTCATTACTAACCTCCCTGGAATGGAAGCTGCATTATCCAGTTCCTTGACTGTGAAGACTGACACAACTAATTATTGTACACGTCGGCCATTCCCTTAGTCTCATTCATGGAATTCCCAGTTTGTTTTTAAAGAGCTCAAATTGCACTGGAGCCTCCTTGGTTTTCTAATTTTCCTGTAAAACATTTGTGTTATTCTTGTGACCCCTTGCAGGTCTCTTTCTCAATCACTTTTTTTGTAACTCTTGCTTCCTTTGCAGTTCTTCATATCTTCCTTCAGTTGCCTGAATTCTCACTGATATTCGCACATTTGAGTGTTCTCACCTTTAGTTTTCTGCTTTCTCTCACTTATTTTATCAGCGACGATGTGCTAACAAGTGGGGACCTGTTCCATACTGAGCTGAATACATCTTTAACCATCTCCCCATCTCATTGGGAGTCTGATCTGACAATTTTGGCTGACACCAATCTCTGTTGCATTCTGTTTTCTGGGAGGTGGGTGTCACTGGTATAGATCAGCATTTGTTACCCAAGACTAATTGCCCTTAGAACTGATGGCCTTGCTGTAGCCTCTCAGAAGGCAAATAAGAGTTAACCAGATTGCTGTGGGGCTGGAGTCACATGAAGTCCAGGCTGGGGAAGGCTGAGGCGGGACAGCATTCAGGGATCATTATCGTGGTCACCATTAATGAGGCTTGCTTTGTGATTTGAATTCAAATTCCAGCATTTGTCACTGGGGGAGATAGTACAGTTCGATAGATTGTGGCAGGACCTCTGTTTTGTATCTCATCTGAAAGACAACAGCTCCCTCAGTTTTGCAGTGTCAGCCTTGACTGTGTGCTCAACATAGGAATTAGAAGCGGGAGGAGGCAATTCAGCCCTTCGAGCCCGCTCCGCCATTTAACAGGACCGTGGCTGATCTTATCCTGGTCTCAACACCACTCTCCTGCCTGCTCCCCATCGCTCTTTCTCTCACTTTTCATCTGAAACATCTTTCTTGAATCTGTTGATTGATTCTGCCTCCACTGCACTCTGGGGCATTGCGTTTCACAGATTCACAACCCTCTGGGAGAAGTAGTTTCTCCTCATCTCAGTTTTGAACCGACCGCCTCTCACTCCATATCGATGACCTCTTGTTCCAGACTGTCCCACAAAGGGGAGCATCTATTCAACATCCACCTTATCAATCCCCTTTCACATTTTCTATCCCTCTACCAGATCCCTCCTCATTCTTTTGAACTCCAGTGAGTCCAAGCCCAAGCTCTTTAACTGCTCCTCGTAGGACAGCCCTTTCATTTGAGATCAGTCTGGGGAACATTCTCTGAACAGCCTCCAGTGCTGAAGGACTCTATGATCAAAATAGACTCCCCAAAGCTTCTGAGACAGAGGTGACAGTGCTCCCACTGACCAGGTTCCAGTTTGTACAGGGCTCCGCTCTCAGCTGGATGGTTGGGAGTTTGAGCTGATTTTAAGCTGTATATTGGAGAGGGGTAAGCAATCTTTCTGATCAAAGCCTCCAGAAATGTGAAGGTGACATTTATGAGCAATTCAGAGCAATGATCTATCAGTTATTTTGCCTCCTGGGGCCTGCTGAGTACTAAACCTCAGCATTTAGGGATTGCTGAGAAATATCTTCATTGACTTGGACATTAATTGTACTTTTCAGGTTCCACAGTTTAATGAAGAGTCCAGAAGATTATAGCTTTGGGTTATTTCCCGATCTCATTGTTGCTGTCTACAAGGCTGTGAAGGACACAGAGTGGAAGGAGTACTTTCCAAAAGAATAGAGGCTTCTCTTGTCTTCAAAGGGCTGCCATCTCTTGAGTGGATATGAGACAGAACCACATGCATGCTTCAGGGCTAGAATGGAAAGAAGGAAATTACATTTCTATCACAGAATCCCGATAGTGTTGAAGTAGGCCATTCAGCCCATTGAGTCCACACTGTCCTTTGAAGGTCATTCTACCTAGACCCCTATCCTTTCTCTGTATGTTTCAATGGCTACTCCACCGAGCCTGCACATCCCCGTATACTCTGGGCAATTTAGCACAGCTAATTTACCAGCCTGCAGATCTTTGGACTGTGGGAGGAAACCCACACAGACAGAGGGAGAATGTGCAGACTCCACACAGACCTGCCTGAGGTGGGTCCCTGTCGCTGTGAGGCAGTTGTGTTAATTACTGAGGCTTTGTGTTGCCCATTATTGCTTGCTGTAATGTTTGTTTCATGACTTTATTGTTTTAAATAAACCAACTCAGAGAGTAATGGATTGATTATAGGACCAGTACCTTTAACATGTCATGGTGAATGGCTGGAGAAAACACTGTGCAGATGTGGCCGATTACACAAGCAGCTTCATCTGCAGGTAGAAAATACGAACGACAATCTCCGATTGTGTGAAGGTGTATGAGGCAACATATGGGCAAAGAAAAAAAGTAGTCCACTTGGCCCTTTGAACCTGCTCCCCCATTCAATAAGATTGTGGTTGATCTGATTTTAACCTCAACTCTACATTCTCCGATAATGTTCCATCCCTTCAGCCATCAAGAATCTATTTCCCTCGGCCTTAAAAATATCTAAAGATTCTGCATCCACTGCCTTTTAAGGAAGGGAATTTCAAAGACTGACAACTCTGAGAGTAAAATCATGTTTCTGAATCTCTGTTTTGAATGGACTCTCCCTTAATTTTAAACTGTGATCCCTAGTTCTGGATTCTCCCACAAGAGGAAACATCCTTTCCACATCCACCCGGTCAAGGCCCCTCAGGATCTTGCATGTTGCAATGAAGCCTTGCGTTCAGTTTCCCCTCACAATACACCAGAATGTTCTATGAGTTTTCCTGATGACTTGCTGTACCTACACACTAACCTTCTGTGATTAATGCACAGAGACCCAGATATGGTTCCGGGGACCCAGGTTCAAATCCCACCATGGCAGATGGGGGGAATTTAAATTCAAGAACAAAAAAAAATCTGCAATTAAAAGTCCAATGATGACCATGAATCCATGTCGATTGTCAGGAAAACCCATCTGGTTTACTAACGTCCTTTAGGGAAGTAACTGCCATCCTTCCCTTCTCTGGCCTACATGGGAATCCAATCCCACAGCAGTGTAGATGACTGTTAACTGCCCTCTGAGGCAATTAGGGGTGGGTAATACATGATGTCCTAGTCAGTGATGTCCTCATCCCGTGAATGAATTAAAAAGAAAATTCTGACTATAAATAATCAACATGACAATTAATTGTAATTAATCATTTGTAATTAATGAGCAGCTTTTGTTACAGGCCCTCATTATCTCCTGACTTATTCTCTTTCCCACCATAAAGCTACTGTTAGGAAGCATGGAGACTATTCCCACCAGCTCTTGGATCTCTTCCCTATTTATGCTGCTTTCCAGAACACAAGCATCTTCCTGCTCCAGCCTCCATTCCTCACCCTCACACTGTTCTCCCTCTCTCCACTCCTGACCTCTCACACTGTTCTGCAGCCTCCGCTCCTCACCCAGACCTGTTTAAGACCAGGGGTCATAAGATTAAGGTGAAAGTATTTTTTGACCCAGCTTGTGGTAGCTATGTGGAACATGCTGCCTGAGAGGGTGGTGCAGGCTGAAAATCTCACAACCTTTAAAATACATTTGGATGAGCGCTTTTAATTCCAGGAGACAGTCGGCTCCAGACAACTGTGAGTAAATGGGATTAGTGTAGTTTAGTGGGTGGTGGTTGGCATAGACGTGGTGGGCCGAAGGGCCTATTTCTGTGCTGTATGACTCTCGAACCTGGCTCCCTGGCTCTGTGAGGCAGCAGTGCTGTGTCGCCCATATTGAGGGAGGCACACAACAAAATCAGCGCAATGGGCGAAAAGAATTCAGCGCTTTCTGTTTTTGAAAACCCCACCGCCACATCACCCAGTTAGCAAATTAAAACAAACGATGGGTTATAAGCACAGCTCCCTGCTGGGGCGGTGAAGGGGAGGTCTGGTCGCTGGTCAGAAAACAAAGACATAGGAAGAGAGGGAGTGGACCCAATTAAAATGGAAGGGGAGTGGTGTGGGTGTTACCTGTGAATGGATACTTACCCATCTGACAGAGTGCCCTCCACCTGGCAATCTATTTTACGCAATGTAGAAACATAGAGGATAGGAGCAGGAGTAGGCCATCGGCCCCTCCAGCCTGCTCTGCCTCTCAATATGATTGTGGCTGATCATGGAGCAGATTACTGTAATCCCTCCCTACCCCGTATGCCTTGGTTCCTTCGCCACAAGAGCTATCTCTACCTCCTTCTTGAAAACCAGTTCCTGTGACAGAGAATTCCACAGACTCACCACTCTCTGGGTCAAGACAGTTTTTCCTCATTTCTGTCCTATAGAGTTTACCCCTTAACCTTAAACTATGAGCCTGGTTCTGGACTTCCCCACCATTGGGAACATCCTTCGTCCATTTGACTTGTCTCGTCCTGGTCCAATTTTACAGCTTTCTCCAAGGTTCACTTCCTTCATTCTTCTAACCTCCAGTGAACACAATCCTCACCAACTCAACCTCTCCTTATACATCAGTCCTGCTATCACAGAAATCAAATGGCATTCAGTAATTAATATTACTCAGCCCATTGTGGAATGTCGTGGAAATTAAATTGACTCGACTCAACTATTAGCAAGAGCAACCAAAAAGAGCTTTATTATTATTTTTTTTAACCTCTGCATTGCAGGGGAACCACATGTACTTGACAAAAATGCCTTGTGCAAGGGCCCTGAGCATAATTCAGATATTCGTCTTATCCTGTTTCTTATCATACTCTCAAAGACAAAGACTGTGAAGATTTGTGTTGTTATTCTTTTCATTCCCTTGTTGTGGACTGACTGTTCTGATATTTTTCTCTTGTTGAATGTTTACAAAGTTCCTCAGGGAGAAGCTGTCCCTCGACTGCAATCTTCAGTAAAGTGTCAGAAAGTTTTAATTTTAGTCAAGTACTGTCTTTCAGATTTCAGAGTAAATGTTAATTTTGTTAATTTTCCATTACATGGAACACAGACTTTGTAGGTCAGGGCTAGAAGACAATCATTGCCGGTTCTAAAATTCAGGCTTCGGGTGCAGTAATCTCAATGGAATCATTGGATACAATCTTACAACAGCAGAAAGATGGGAGGTGTAGATGGAGGGTGCAGACAGCGGTGTAGACAGTGGGTGTAGATGGTGGGTGCAAACAGAGGGGCTAGACAGTGACTGGATACTGGGTGCAGATAGTGGGTACAGACAGTGGGAGCAGATGGTGTTGTAGACAGAAGGTCCAGACGGTAGTTGCAGATGGTGGTGTAGACAGTAGTGTAGACAAGAGCCAGATCTTGCGTGGTGACCACATGGGTGGCTATGTGGAATCACACAGAGAGCAGTCAGTGAGCCTGACACAGTCAGGGACACCCCCTGGTGCTGAAGGTCATGCTATTGCTGGCAAAGGTCGCATTTCAACTGGAACTGCACTTCCTCCCTACACACTCCCCTCTTGTCCCCACATGCCTCACTACAACCCCTGGAGATGCCAGGCAGCACCCAGTGCTCTCGTTCAGTCTCCATTGACCTTGTCTCCATTAACCTTGACCCTCCTCCCAAGCACTTATTTGGGCCTTCACTGAAGCTTGAGTCATTTCCTCTGACCCTTGATCATTGATTTGCCATCTTGGAACTGTCTAACCTCGTCACCATTAACCTGTACTGCCCTCTCAGCATGGAGTGTAGATTGATACAGCACAGAAAAGGCCCTTTGGCCCACTGGGTCTGCACTGGCATAACCACCGCTAAAGGCACTCTAATCCCAATTTCCTGCACTTATCACAAATCCTTGCATGTTATGATATTTAAATGTTGTAAGGTTTCCAGCCTCCACTACCTTCCCTGACAGAGGGTTGTGTGTTTATAATTCATTTCATGTCAGGCTCATGGAGTTTAATAAAAGCTCAACTATTCTTTAATGTGCAATATGTTGGCTCAGTGGTTTGCACTGCTGCCTCACAGCACCAGGGACCTGGGTTCGATTCCAGCCCGAGATGACTGTCTTTGTGGAGTTTGCACACTCCCCCTGTGTCTGTGTGGGTTTCCTCCGTGTGCTCCAGTTCCCTCCCACAATCTAAAGATGTGCAGGTTATGTGAATTGGCCATTCTAAAATTGCCACAGTGGTCAAGAATCTGTCAGTCAGGGGAAATGTTGAGTAAAAAGGGAGGGAAATGTGTCTCAGGGAGTCTGTCTTCAGAGGGTTGGTGTTGGCTTGTTGGACCAAATGGCCTGTTTCCTCACTGTGACAGTCTGTGAATTCTGTGACAGTCCATTCCAGATTCCCATCACCCAGCATGAAAATCTTATTTCCCAAATCTCATTTGTGATGTTCGTAATGAAACCATTCATTTTGTCTTGTCTCGTTTAGCTCTTGTGCTCCTTGTTCGATAAATGTTTTTTTTTCCCAATAAAATATAAGTTCCTTGATGGGCTGTTAACCTTGTCCAATCAGGGAGCCCCGGCTGACAGATAAAAAGGGGAGTGTCCCCCCTCCAACTCTATTTTGATTTAGTCCCTGCCCTCCCCTTCACTGTTTTGATCACACAGCATTGCCCTTTGATGTGAAGGGCACTGCTCGTCACAGGCCACTCGGGTGTTTTCCTACTTTTCCTGGTGGTGGAAATTAAATAAAGATTTGTGCACTTTATGTCTCTCACTGTGTCTCACAACTACACACACACACACACACCATGGGTGCTGGGAAAAAAAATAAGCACTACCACAGTTAGGCGGTAGTGTGGGGGTAAAAAAAACAAATAAAAAGAAAGAAAAAAATAAAAAAAAGAAAAAAAAAGAAAAAAAAAGGGGAGTGTCAGAAGGACTGATACTCTGGGACCTGACTCTGAATAACAACCTACCGACCAACCCCCTCCTTCTGTCACCCTCAATCTCCCCATGCTTACTCTTGATGCCCTTTTGATCCAGCCTGTTGCTGCCTTTGGGAGAGGTTGGCCTTCCTTCCATTCCTAATGAAGAGCTTATGCCCAAACCATTGATTATCCTGCTCCTTGGTTGCTGCCTGACCAGCTGCGGTTTCCCAGCAACACACTCTTGACTCTGATCTCCACCATCTGCAGTCTTCACTTTCTCCTTCACTCCAGCACCTAGGAAAGTGGACATCATCCCAGAGGAGCATAGTCCCACTCGCTCATTACAGACAGAGATGACTGGTAGTGTGTTTAACCTGAGGGTCTCGACAGCTGAGGAAGGGGGAGTGAAGGTGGCACCTTCATGGTGGTAGCACCCTTCATTAATCCACTGCAATCCCTCTTGGAGCTGCAAGAATTCAACCTCACTCACTGCTCTCCTCCCTGTAAGGTAATAATACTGCATCTAGTTTAGAGCTAATTGACCATTGAAATACGACTATGGCTAGTCAGCATTGGCTGAGCAGACAGCCACTACTGCAATGATCCCGGCTCCAGAAAGTCCCCTTGTAATTGGGGAGCACATTAGGGAGCACAGTACGCACTGCCTCTGAAATCCCTCTCTTCCTAAGAATACACTCTCAGTATTCACCTTTCTCAGCTGCCATCTCAATTTCACTGTAAATTCTGTGAACTATGATCCTGCCCCACTAGCTGCCTGATGAAGGAGCAGTGGTCCGAAAGCTGGAACTTCCAATTAAACCTGTTGGACTATAACCTGGTGTTGTGTGATTTTTAACCTTGGCCACCTCAATGAGCTGCCATCTCAGACTGAGTTGTTTTTCTTCCGAGATTTGACAACATTAAAGCCTAATCTTCAATCCCCATCACAAAACCTATTCTCTACCCATCACTCAGAAACAAATACCTCAGAGACACCGACAGGCAGCACAGAGTAACACATTCACACTCATTGAGATACAAAGTTAAAAATCACACAGCACCAGGTTATAGTCCCACAGGTTTAATTGGAAGCACACTAGCTTTCGGAGCGCCACTCCATCATCAAGGGAGTGTCCTCCACAACCACCTGATGAAGGAGCGGCACTCCGAAAGCTAATGTACTTCCAATTAAACCTGTTGGATTATAACTTGCTGTTGTGTGATTTTTAACGTTGTACACCCCAGAGCAACACCGGCATCTCCAAATCATTGCACTGCCTGCAGCCAGTGCAGAATAACACACACACACACACACACACACCCCTACAGGCAACACTGAGTAACACACACACTCAGAGAGTCAAGCAGCACTGAGTAACATGCTCACACTCCATTCTGCCTGTCCGTTTCTCTCTGAATAACAATCCCACACTCAGAGTGACACCTACAGGCAGCATTATGTAGTACATTCACACGCAGCCTGCAGTGCCAGTGATTGGCCTGAGATGACTTCAGGTACAACACAGCATGCAGCAAAGGATAGGCATTGGATAGGCATATGGAGGAAAGTGGGCTAGTGTAGGTTAGGTGGGCTTAGATCGGCGCAACATCGAGGGCCGAAGGGCCTGTACAGCGCTTTATGTTTCTATGTTCTATGTTCTAAAGAGTGCAGAGTGCAATCCCAGCACCTGAGCCTGGATCACAGAGTGAAGAGGGAATGCTGAAGATTGTAATTATTGAGTCCTGACAGCTTTCTGTTTCTAGGTAAAAACAAGGACTGCAGATGCTGGAAACCAGAGGCTAGATCAGAGTGGTGCTGGAAAAGTACAGCAGGTCAGGCAGCATCCGAGTAGCAGGAAAATCAATGTTTCGGGCAAAATCCCTTCATCAGGAATAGACATAGGGTGCCTGCAGAGTGGAGAGATAAATGTGAGGGGGTTGGGGAGAAAGTAGCATAGAGTATAATAGGTGAATGGGGGTGAGGATGGAGGTGATAGGTCAGAGAGGAGGGTGGAGTGGATAGGTGGAAAGGAAGATAAGCAGGTAGGACAAGTCATGAGGATGGTGCTGAGGCTGGAACGTTGAAGCTGGGCTGAGGTGGGGGAAGGGAAAATGAGGAAGCTGGTGAAATCCACATTGATGCCATGGGATTGAAGTGTTCCGAGGCGGAAGATGAGGCATTCTTCCTCCAGGCGTCAGGTGGTGAGGGAGCAGCAGTGGAGGAGGCCAAGGACTTGCATGTCCTCGGCAAAGTGGGAGGGGGAGTTGAAATATTGGGCCACAGGGCAGTGGGGTTGATTGGTGTGCTTGTCCCAGAGTGCTCTGCAAGGAGGCGTCCAGTCTCCCCAATATAGAGGAGACTGCATCGGGTGCAACGGATACAGTAAATGATATTGGAGGATGTGCTGATAAAAATTTGATGGATGTGGAAGGCTCTTTTGGGGCCTTAGATGGAGGTGAGGGAGGAGGTGTGGGCAGAGGTTTTACAATTCCTGTGGTGGCAGGGGAGGGTGCCAGGAAGGGAGGGTGGGTGAACCTGACCAGGTAGTCATGAAGGGAACTGTCTTTGCGGAAAGCAGGAATGGGTGGGGAGCAAAATATATCCCTCGTGGTGGAGTCCGTTAGGAGGTGGCGGAAATGTTGTCGGATGATGTGGGTTATGTGAAGGTTGTTAGGGTGGAAGGTGAGCACCAGGGGGATTCTGTCCTTGTTACAGTTGGAGGGGTGTGGTTTGAGGGCAGAGGGGTGGGATGCGGACGAGATGCGTTGGAGCGCATCTTTGACCACGTGGGAAGGGAAATTGTGGTCTCTAAAGAAGGAGGCCATCTGGTGTGTTCTGTGGTGGAACTGGTCCTCCTGGGAGCAAAAATGGCGGAGTAGGAGGAATTGGGAATATGGGATGGCATTTTTGCAGGAGGTAGGTTGGGAAGAGGTGGAATCCTCGGTGTCGGTAGATTTGTATAAAATGTCAGTGTCAAGTGGGTCATCATTAATGGAGATGGAGTGGTCCAGGAAGGGGAGGGTGGTGTCAGAGATGGTCCAGGTGGTCATTAATGGAAATCTGTTTGGAATCTTGTAACCTCCAATGATTCCAGATCAAAGGGATCATTTGAAAGTGATTGATGATTGGCTGTCAGTATCCTCTGCAACGATGTATCATTGATTGACAGGCCAATTAGCCAATTGTGACAATGCCATGCTGAAATGTAGCCAATCAGCTGAATGGAGTGGTCAATCTCCAAAGCACACACAGAGACAGAGACTGAATCTTCTTCATCTTTATTCCCTTTTCCAGATTGACATTGACAGAAAACAGTCAGCAATTAACAGCCCAGACAGAGGAAGCTGCACAAATTCACAGCCACAATGGAGCTTGAGGAAAACACTTGTGGAGGTTTTCTCAATAGCACGAGAATCCTGTTCCTTCAAACAGTGATAAAACCTTAAATTGGAACTGGCGGCTGAGCAGGAAGGAGATCTGGTTTACTGAAGCAGAGACTTCTGAGGTTCACATTGTTTTGTACAGTTGACAGTCTTCAGCAACTTCAAGAGATTTTACTTGGCATCACAAGTCAACCTTGTCCCCATCAAACACTCCCAGAACAGGGACAGCATGGGGTTTGACACAGCGTAAAGTTCTATCTACAGTGTCCCAATGAACTGCCATAACCCCTGAACCTCAGAAATGTCTCTGAGCTGGTCCTGAGAAGGAAGAGAGTTGAAATTCAGTGCTGACAATGACCTTTGACCTGCCAGCTCAGCCCTGTTCTATTTAAAGTTGTGTCTCCTCTGTGGACTGTCTTGAACACTCTACACACATTCTGATCTCCTGATGCTCTTGCTGAGGGGAGAGGGGAGGGTCACATGGGTGAGGGCACAGGAGAAGCGAGCGTTAGACTCCCAATCAGACCCAGAGAGGGTCAGCAGGCTGCTGACACTGTAGGTGCTGTCCGAAGCTCGCAGGTAGTTGCTGGTCTGAACCCCGTCCGAAATGACTGCACCGTCCTTCTTCCACTGCACCTCCAGCTCATCGGGATAGAAGTGATTGGCAAGGCACACCAGGGTGGCAGTGCCCTTGGCATTGACCTGCTCTGGAGAGGGAGGCAGCAGGGACAGCTTGGGCTGGGAGTTGTCACGGCCTGAAAGACAAAAGAAACACTTTTAATCCCTGTTATTCAAAGGGATTTTAACTCTCTGAACATTCACTGGCAAAATAATCCGTTTAAACATTTGTAGCCAATACCTAACAAACCCCAGTAAAGAACAGGCATTGTTCAAATTGCTTCTTGGGATGTGAGTGTCACTGCTAGGATCAGCATTTATTGCCCATCCCTAATCACCCAGAGGGCAGTTTAGAATCAACCACATTGCTGTGGGTCTGGAGTCACATGGTAAGGATGGCAGTTTCCTTCCCTAAAGGGCATCAGGGAATCAAATGGCTTTTTTCCTGACAATCAATAATTGTTTCATGGTCATCATTAGACTCTTAATTGCAGATTTTAAAAATTGAATTCACATTCCACCATCTGCTGCTGCAGGATTATAACCCTGGCCCCCAGAACATTAATCTGGATCTCTGGATGAACAGCTCAGCAATAGTACCATTAAATCATCACCTCCTTTATCTTATTTTTAGTTGCGAGTGAAAGCAAGAAGTTTGTTTCGGAACAGGGTGATTAGAAATAGCACAACTGAAAGACTCCCAGTTCATCCCAAAAAAGGTGAGTTCCTTGAAAGTGGAGTTGCAGGTAGGTAGGGGGGTGACAAAGTCATTTGGCATGCTTTCCTTTATTGGGCAGTGCATTGAGTATTGGAGTTGGGAGCTGTTGCACCTGTACAGGACATTAGTTTGGCCCCTTTTGGAATACTGTGTGGAATTCTGGCCTCCCTGCTTTAGGAAAATTGTTGGGAAAATTAAAATGGTTCAGAAAAGATTTCCAAGGATGTTGCCAAGTTGGATGGTTTGTGCGATCAGGAGAGGCTGAATAGGCTGAGGCTATTTTCCCTGGATCACTGGAGGCTGAGGGATGACCATATCGAGGTTTCTAACATCATGAGGGACATTGATCAAATGAAACAAGAAGATATTTTGGTCAGAGTGAAGGAGTCCAGAACTAGAGGGCATAGGTGGAAAGTATCAGGAGAACGATTTAAGTGGGAACTAAGGCATAACTTATTCCTGCCGAGGGTGGTACATTTTTGGAATGAGCTGCCAGAGGAAGTGGTGGAGGCTGGTATGATAACATTTAAAAGGCACTTTGGTGAGTATATGAATAGGAAGGGTTTAGAAGGATATGGGCCAAATGCTGACAAATGGGATTAGATTAATTTAGTTTATCTGGTCGGCATAGATGAGTTGGACAGAAGGATCTGTTTCTGTGCAGTACAACTCTCTGACTCTATGTCTCTGTGGCTGCCATGGATGAGTCAGATCGAAGATTCTGTTTCTAATTGGGACCCTAATTGTGTTTCAGTCAAGCCCTCAGCACCTCAGACTCTCCCAAAACATTCACATTTTATTTGAAAACCAGTCAATTTTGCAATTTCAGGAAAGGGGCTGCCAATTTCTACACAGCAAGATCCCACTGGAAGCAATGAGATCAAAGAGCATTCTTCATGATTTTGGTTCAAGGATAAATATTGTCCTGAACTCAACCCAAAGAGAAAGTAATTTGGTTCAGTTGGATGGAAATTGAGAAAACGGAAGGGAATGGAGAAGGTAGGATTGTGGTTAGTGATGGGATTGATTGTTACCAGAAAATAAAAGGAAGGGACTGGAGTTTTGAATATCAAAGGGATCAGAAAAATGCAGGGAAATCGATAATAGATCAAACTTAAAGACTTTGGATCTAAATGCACGAAGCATTCTGAGTAAGGGAGAAAAATGATGCCACAAATTGAGGTAAATTGAGATTCCAAGGAATTTAAACCAGTTAAAGTGGAGGAGGGCTCAGGAGAGATTATTCAAGATTCTAGAAGATGTAAAAGGACAGAGAGTGTGGAAAGGATCAGGTATCGAATGTAAAGCACAGCAGATAAGACGACAATGATGGGAAGGAGGGCAGTCAATGCAGGACTGAGGGTGTTGTACTTAAATGCACACAATATACACAATGAGCTTGTAGTGCAGATTGAAACTGGCAGGTACAATGTTGTGGGTATCACAGAGACATGGCTGTAAGGGGATCCGGGCTGGGAACTAAATATCCAAGGATCCATGTCCTATCAAAAGGACAGGCAGATGGGCAGAAGGGCAAGAGTTGTGTTGTTAGTAAGAAATTTCTTTAAATCAATAGCAAGAAGTGATACAGTCAGAAGGTGTAGAATCTGTGTGGGCAGAGTTGAGGAACCCAAGAAATAAAGAATCTGATGCAAGTTATGTTCAGGTCTCCAAGCAGTAGCCAGGGTGTGGGGAAGAAAATCAATCAGGAGACAGAAAAGGGTAAAAACAATGACTGCAGATGCTGGAAACCAGATTCTAGATTAGAGTGGTGCTGGAAAAGTACAGCAGTTCAGGTAGCATCCGACGAGTAGTAAAATCAACGTTTCGGGTAAAAGCCCTTCATCAGGAATAGAGGCAGACAGCCTGAAGGTTGGAGAGAAAAGTGAGAGGAGGGTGGGGCTGCGGACAAAGTAGCATAGAGTACAATAGTTAAGTACAATAGGGGGTGGGAGGGTGGAGTGGATAGGTGGAAAAGAAGATAGGCAGGTAGGACAAGTTATGGAGACATTGCTGAGCTGGAAGCTTGGAACTGGAGACAAAAAAGCCAAATACAAAATGTTATGGCAGACTTCAATGGATAGATGGACTGGGTAGCGCATCTCAACAAAAGGATTTCATGGAATGTCTATGAGATGATTTTTGAAACAGCTTGTGCTTGATCATTTGGAACAGGCAGTTCTGGATTCAGTGATGTGTAATGAGGCAAACTTGGTTAGTGAGCTGAAAATGAAAGTATCCCTCCAGATAAGTGACCATAATACGATAGAATTCCCCCTGTAGTTTGAGAGGGAGAAGCTGAAATCAGATGGAACAGGATTTCAATTGAGTAAAGGGAACGACAAAGACATGAGGAAGGAGTTGACCAGAGTTGGTTGGAAGGGGAGCCGAGCAGATAAGATGGTGGGGCAGCAAACAGCAGAGTTTCTGGGGGTAATTGAGGAAGCAGAGTAGGAATTCCTCCTGAAAAAGACGAAACAGATGAAGCGGAGGACAATGTAACCATGGCTGATGAGGGAGATCAAGGACAGCATAAAAGCAAAAGGAAAAGGCATACAATGTGGTGGACAATAGTGGGAAGCCAGAGGATTAGGAAGTCTTTAAAAACCTGTAGAGGATAACTAAAAAAACATTCAGGGGACAGAAGGTGAAATGTGGGGGAAAGCGAGCCAGTAATATAAAAGAAGATTGCAAGAGTTTCATCAGATATATAAAAAGGAAGAGGGATGCGGAAATAGACATTGGAAAAAGAATAATAGGAAAATGAAGAAAACGCCGAGGAATTGAATACATTACATCAGTCTGCACAATGGAAAACACCAGCAATGTCCTAGTACTTCAAGAATGTCAGGGGGCCGAGGTGAGTGTAGTGGCCATCACTAAGGAGGAGGTACTGGGGAGGCTGAAAGGTCTGAATGTGGATGACTCACCCAGACTGGATGAACTACACCCATGTGTTCTGAAGGAGATCACTGAGGAGGTGATGGGGACATTGGTGATGATCTTTCAGGAATCAATGGAGTCAGGGTGTGGAGGTATTTTCTAAATAAGGAAAGCCTTTGGAGATCTAAAGTACAAACCTCATTCAGGTTTCTCTTCAGGTTAACAGGCAGGTCCAGTTTGTGCTTGGGAAGGCAAATGAAATGTTCACAATCATTTCAATAGGGCCAGAATACAAGAGCAGAGATGTACTGCTGAGGCTGTGTAAGGCTCTGGTCAGACTGAATTTGGAATATTTTGAGCAGATTTGGGACCCATATTCTAAGAAACAATGTGTTGGCATTGGAGGGGTTTACAAGAATGATCCTGGGGATGAAAGGCTTGTCATATGAGGCATGGTTGAGGATTCTGGGTCTGTACTCAATGGAGTTTAGAAGGATGAGGAGGGACCTTATTAAAATTTGCAGAATATAGATAGGCCTGGATAGAGTGGATACAGAGAAAATGTTTCCAAAAACAGGAGAGACTCGGTAACCAAGGCACAGCCTCAGAATGAAGGGCCGACCCTTTCGAGCTGAGATGAGGAGGAATTTCTTCAGCCAGAAGGTGGTGAATCTGTGGAACTCATTGTTACAGAGGGCAGGGGAGGCCAAGTCACTGAGTGTATTTAAGACAGAGATAGATAGGTTCATGATTGTTAAGGGGATGGAAAGTTCCTGTGGAGTAGGCAGGAGAATGGGGGTGAGAAGCATATCTGCCAAGGTCAAATGGCAGAGCAGATTCAATGGGCTGATTTCTGCTCCTATTTCTTAAAGTCATCTGGAGAGTTTCCCCAAAACCCTAGAACACTGAACCCACTGGACTGTGAGCCCTGCTGTAGCTGTTTGTCATCAGAACTCTGCAAAGAGATAATCCAAGAGTGGAAAGAGTGTGCATCCATGTGGGAATTTCAGAATGTTTCCAAGTTCCTGGAATACCATGAGTACAGGAAGTGAGGTCAGTGATAGCAGTTGGAGCTCCAGGTTTCGGAGCTTGAGCAGCAGCTGGTGTCAGTGAGAAATGTCCGTGAGGCTGAGAGCTCCGTGGAGAACACGTTTCTAGATGTGGTCACTCTGCAGCTTCAGAGTATGCAGGGAGAGAGGGAATGGGGGAGCAGCAGACAGTCCAAAAGTCCCCTGAGTGCATCGCACTCTCCACCCAAGATTCAGTTCAGAATCATGATGAGAATGGGAGTCTTTAGTTTCTGAATATAGTTTGGGGTAGCAGCTGTGTAATTGGCAGAGAGAGGCTAGACTTGCGAGAGTGTGTTCAGGTGAATTTTCAGGAGGCATCAGTGACTCAGTGGTGGCTCCGGTGGTGCACCACGGTGGCTCAGTGGTTAGCACTGCAGCCTCATAGTACCAGGGTCCCAGGTTCGATTCCAGCCTTGGGTGAGTGGAGTTTGCACATTCTCCCTATGTCTGCGTGGGTTTCCTCCGGGTGCTCTGGTTTCCTCCCATGGTCCAAAGATGTGCAGGTCAGGTGAATTGTCCATGCTAAATTGACCATAGTGTTAGATGCATTACAGAGAGGGAAATGGTTCCGGGTGGGTTACTCTTCGGAGGATCGGTGTGGACTTGTTGGGCCGAAGGGCCTGTTTCCTCACTGTAGAGAATCTAATCTAATTAGTGGCAGCGAAGAAGGCTGTCTAAGAATACAATGGAATCTTGACCAACTGGGCCAGTGGGCTGAGGAATGGCAGATGGAGTTTAATTCAGATAAATGTGAGTGCTATATTTGGGTAAGACACAAGGGATGGGTGAGATCCCAAACAAATATTTCAGTTCATTATTTGTTATGGAGAAAGCTAGGGAATTTGTAAAAATAGTGATGACTTGAAAAGAGACCACACACAAATGAGGAGACGCAAAAGATCTTAAAAGACATAAAGGTAGATAAACCCTAGGACCTGATCATGTGCATCTCAGAACATTGTGGGAAACTAAGGAAGAGATTGCTGGGCCCCTTGCTGACATATGTGTATTACTGACAACCATGGGTAAGGGGCTAGAGAACCAGAGAGGTTGGCTAATTAGATTAGATTAGATTAGATTAGATTAGATTACTTACAGTGTGGAAACAGGCCCTTCGGCCCAACAAGTCCACACTGACCCGCCGAAGCGCACCCACCCAGACCCATTCCCCTACACTTACCCCTGCACCTAACACTACAGGCAATTTAGCGTGGCCAATTCACCTAACCTGCACATTACGACTGTGGGAGGAAACCGGAGCACCCGGAGGAACCCCACGCAGACATGGGGAGAATGTGCAAACTCCACACAGTCAGTTGCCTAAGGCGGGAATAATGTTATGCCATTATTTGAGAAAGACTGTAAGGAAAAGCCAGGGAACTATAGACAAGTGAGCCTGATGTCAGTGCTGGGTAAGATGTTGGAGTGGATTCTGTGGGTTAGGATTTACATTCTTTGGATAATCAATGTGGTTTTATGCATAGAAAATCATGTCTCCTGAATTTGATTGAGGAGGTGACAAAGAAGATTGATGAAGACAGAGCAGTAAACATTGTCTATATGGACTTTAGCAAAGTGTTTGACAAGGTTCCACATGATAGATTAGTTCATAAGGTTAGACCACAAGGAATCCAGTGGGAGTGAGCCATTGGGGTAAAAAAATTGGATTGAAGATAGGAGACAGAGAGTGTTGGTAAAGGGTTGTTTTTCAGACTGGAAATCTGTCTATAGCTGTGTGCCACAAGCATTGGTGCTGGGTTCACTACTTTTGTCATTTAAAGAAATGATTTGGATGTGAATATAGGAGTTACAGTAAGTTTGTAGATGACATCAAAATTGGCGGGATAGTGGATAGTGAAGTAATTCATCTCAAGGTACAGCGGGACCTTGATCAGATGGGGCAATGGGCAGAGGTGTGGCAAATGGAATTCAGTTTAGTTAAATGCGAGATGACGCATTTTGGAAAGGCAAACCAGGGCAGGATTTATACAGTTAATGGGAGGGCCCTGTGGAGTGTTGCTAAACAAAGAGACCTAGGGGTGAAGATGCAGGTGGATTATTCCTTGAAAGTGGGGTCACAGGTAGACAGGGTGATGAAGAAGGTGTTGGGTATGCTTGCCTTTATTAGTCACAGCATTGAGTACAGGAGTTGGGACATCATGGTGCAGCTGTACAGGAGATTGGTGAGGCCACTTTGAGAATGATGTGAAAAATTCTGATCATTCTGCGATAGGAAGGATGTTGTTAAACTTAAAAAGCTGCAGGAAAGATTTACAAGGACATGGCCAGGAATTTGAGGTTTTGATCTACAGGGAAAGGCTGACGAAACTGGGGCTATTTTTCCCGCAGCATTCAAGGCTGAGGGATGGCCTTATAGATGTGTATAAAACCATGAGGGACATGGACAAGTTGCATATCCAAGGTCTTTTCCTTGGGAAAGGGAGTCCAAAACAAGATGGCATTGGTTTAAGGCGAGAGGCAAAAGATTCAAAAGGGACCTGAGAGGTAACTTGTCACACAGAGGGTGGTGCGTGTCTGGATCGAGCTGCCAGAGAAAGCGTTGGACGCGGATAAAATTACAACATTTAAAAGACATTGGGATGGGAACATGGATAGGAAGGGTTTAGAGGGATGTAAGCCAAATGCTGGCAAATGGGATGAGGTTATTTAGGATATCTGGTTATCATGGACAAGTTGGACTGAAAGGTCTGTTTCCACGCTGTATAACTCCATGACTATAAGAGGCGGGAAAAGCTGAGACTTTTTACTCTGATGCGTAAGAGTCTGAGGAGTGACTTATAAACCTTATAGAGGTTTATAAAATCCTGAGGGTCATAGAAAATGTGAATAATTCAGGAAGGAGGTGACGTTTTGTAGAAATGGCAAAAGAAATTCCCAAAGATCATTTCAGGGATGAGGAACATCAGTTATGAAGAGAGATTGGAGAATTTGGGACTGTCTTCTTTGGAGAAGGCTGAGAGGAGGTTTGTTCGAGGAATTAAAACCAGGAGGGGCCTGGACAGGGTACAAAGGGAGAAAATGTTCCCAATTGAGAAATAATTGAGAGGGATAGGCCATGGAGTGAAAATAATTGGGAAAAGTAACAAAAGTGAGATAGGAAACAACATTTTCAGCCAGTGGGTGGTTAAGGTGTGGAGTGCACTGCCTGAGAGTGTGGTGGAGGCAGCTTCAATTAAAACATTCCAAAGGGAATGAGACTATCATTTAAAAAGGAACAATGTGCAGGATGACAGGGAGAAGGCAGGAGAATGACACTCAGTGAATTGCTCATTCAGAGAGCCGGTCCAGGCAGGATGGACAGAATGGCCTCCTTGTGCACTGTAACAGTTCTGTGATTGTGTGATTGAGCAGAGTTAAAGCTGGGGGAGGTGGGAGCTCGGTGTCTCACTGTGCTGCTGCTGCTGCTGCTGCTGAGGTCAGTGAGATCAGAGACTGGGACAGGGAGCCAGAGCTCACATCAAACTCTGCCTGTGTCGGTCACACTGAGACTGGCAGGAGGCTACTCACTGATTTCACTCCATGCTGCAGGAATGGGACCACAGGCTGCAAATGGACAGAGCTCCTCCACACACGGCACGGTGGCACAGTGGTTAGCACTGCTGCCTCACAGCGCCTGTAGACCCGGGTTCAATTCCCGACTCAGGCGACTGACTGTGTGGAGTTTGCACGTTCTCCCCGTGTCTGCGTGGGTTTCCTCCGGGTGCTCCGGTTTCCTCCCACAGTCACAAAGATGTGCGGGTCAGGTGAATTGGCCATGCTAAATTGCCCGTAGTGTTAGGTAAGGGGTAAATGTAGGGGTATGGGTGGGTTGCGCTTCGGCGGGTCGGTGTGGACTTGTTGGGCCGAAGGGCCTGTTTCCACACTGTAAGTCTAATCTAATCTAAAACTTACTGCCTTATATCTTATTTTTTAAAGGGAGCAATGGAACAAAAGAAATAGAACTGAACACCCTGTTAGATACAGTGCTCCTCAATCAACCATTTCATTCACTGTAGCTCCCCACTAACACCTTCAACAAATCAGTAACTGTATCTTAGAAAGTGTGTTTCAGTATTGACAGGGTTAAAAAGGAAGATTGAGGTTTACTTACTCAGTCTGAGCTTGGTTCCTTTACCGAACGTGAAAGGCCAGCTGCTATGCTGCATACAGTAATAGTCAGCGACATCTTCATTCTGAACGTTGCTGATTGTCAGGGTGTAACTGGTCCCTGATCGACTGCCGGTGAATCGCTCGGAGACTCCTGTGAATCGAGTTGTTGCATCATAGATCAGGAGAGAGGGTTTCTGACCTTCTCGCTGCTGGAACCAGTCAACCCACTTGCTAACAGATTGACTGGCCGTACAGGTGAGTGTTGCGGTCTGGTCCAGTCCCACTGACAGCACCGGGGGAGACTGGCTCATGATGATGTCCCCACTGATACCTGAGGGGTCAGAGAGAAACACAGTGAAGTCAGAACTGTCACAGAAAGAGCCGGTCAAATGAGAGATTGTTGGAGACACTGAGCATTCCTCTGGTTTCAGCATTTTCCCTTCAATCACAAGTCAGTGGAATTGGAGTGAAATGGAGAGCAGCTAAAGATTCAAGGTGGAAGGAGAGAGATTTGTACCTGCGATACAGAATGCCAGGGGCCAGATCAGCTGGATGTGTGAAATCATGGTGTGTGCTCCTGTCCCTGTGCCTGGTTCCTGATAAACTCTCCCTTCACTGGTCTCTGCTTTATAAAGCTGCAGCCTGTGAGAGTCTGACTGGGTGTTCCTCAGTATGTAAATGGCATCAGGCAGAGAGAGCCACGTCAGCCCCTCACACTTCTCTCTCTCTCTCTCTCTCTGTCTCAGAGAGTCATTGATGTGAGCAGCCCTGAATGAGGCCATTTGGCCCATTGTGTCTGTGCTGTTAAACCAAGATCTCATGACACTAATCCCATCCTCCAGCTCTTGGCCCATTACCCTGGGGGCTACAGCAACACAAGGGAATATCTAAACAGTGCTCCAATGTCACGAGAGTTTGTGATTCAACCAGCCTTTCAGGCAGCGAGTTCCAGTCTCCCACCACCCTCTGGGTGAAAACATTTCTCCTCAATTCTCCTCTCACTCTCGAACTCGACTGGGCCTGGACTCACTCAAATTCAGATGGATGTATAAAATTCTAACAGGGCTGGGCAGGGACGAGGTTTCCCCTGGTTGGGAAGTCTGGAACCAGGGGACACAGTCTCAGGGGGATACAGGGTAGTCCATTTCGGGGTTAGTCCATACAGGGTTGACCACCCGTGGAATTCTCTTTACTGAAGTCTGTGGAAGATAAGGAACTGAATATATTAAAGAAAAAGAGAGAGATAATTGTTTGCATTTTAACAGCATGAAGGGAATAGGGAGAAAGCAGGAATATGGCTTTGAGATAGAGGATCAGCCATGATCATACTGAATGACAGAGCAGGCTCAATGGGCCAAATGGCTAACTCCTGCAGCAGTTTCTATGTATCCATGTCTGTGTTGCCTACAATCTCTGTCCCAGGTTATTGAGTCCTTGTCTCATGCAAAAAGTGTCTTCCTACCCACCCTATCACTGCTCCAAATATTCCTATCCCTCTCTATCAGGTCCCCTCTCAGCCTTCACTGCTCCAAGGAAAACAACCCCAACCTTTCCAATCTTTTCTCAAAGCTCAGATTCAGGCAGCATCCTGGGAAATCTCCCCTGTACCCTCTCAGGTACAATCACATCCTACCACTCTCTCCCCCACTGTTAATCTCTCATATTTTCTCTCTCTCTTTCTCACACTCTGTCTCATAGTCACTCCCTCCAACTCACTGATGATTGCTCACTCCATCTCATAATCTCTGTTTCTCCATCTCTCTGTCTCTGTCACTCGCTCCCTCTCTCACTTCAATTAAAAGCCTCCAACTGTTATCTTTCCCTCTATATTCCTCCCTCTGTCTCTCTCCCTCCCTCTCTACATCCCAATCTACAGTCGCTCTCCCTCCCTCTCTATCATTCTGTACCTACCCATACTCATGTCTCTCTCTCACACACACACACTCCACCCTACCCTCTCTGTCAATTCTCTTCATGCTTGGTCTCACACCCATCCTGTCCCTTTCTCTCACCTTATCTCTTTGTCTCTCTCCATCCCTATCAGTCACACTGTCTCACATCTTGTTTCTCTCTCTTATCCCTCAACTTCACCATTACGACCTCCCTCTACCTCTCTTTTGGTTTCATCACATATCTCACACTGTCTCAGATGTTCCTCTCTCTCTCTCTTTCTCTCTCTCTCTTTCTCTCTCTCTTTCTCTCTCTCTCTCTCTCTCTCTCTCTCTCTCTCTCTCTCTCTCACACACACACACACACACACACACACATACACTCTTGTTCTATCTCTCTCTGTCTCGCTTCTCTCTCTTTCTGACAGTGTCCTGGGTGGTGACAGTTGAATGCAGGATAAATCTCCCTCTGCTCTGCCCCACAAATGGATGTTACCCCTTGACCCCTGTCTTCTCCTGGAATAAAGCCCCATTTCCCGCATTGACCAGGGTTTGGTCTGTCTCAGGAAGATGGACAGATTCTTGTGAAATGAAGGGCAGTTCTGTGCTGTTGGCCTATTCTCACTGGGGACTGGTTTGGACACAAACCTCATTCCATGAAGGCCCAGCAGAGAGAGGAGATCCTCAGGCCATCAGCGTGAGTTGGAGGGACAGGACAGGCTCTGACCCACTGACCCATCCTGTCCATTCACAACATGTTCCAATCCCTTCCCCTTCCATAGTCATTCTTTTCTGAATGGAGTGGTCCCTTCCCTGTCTCACATCAGGGAGGAGATGGACAGATATTTAATGGGTAATGGGTTAAAGGATGATGGAGAGTGGGCAGGAAAGTGGAGTTGAGTCTGAGGTGGGATCAGCCATGATTGTATTAAATGGTGGAGTGGGATTGTGGAGCTGAATTGCCTGCTCCTGCTCCTAGTTCTTATGTTCCTCCACCCCCTCCCCCATTCCTCTTACTGCAACTTTGTGAACCATCTTGGACCATTTTGAACATTGCAGGTGCTATGTGACTTCAAGATTTGTGTGGATTTAATGTGGGGACAGAATTGTGCAGGGGGCTGTGATAGCTCCTGCAGTTGAATATCCTACTAGCAACCTCCAGCCTTCCACATTAAGAATGGGGAAGTGGGAGAGGACAGAATGTACTACAGGGTCCATGGAACTGTACCCCAGCAATGTGGTTGACCCTTAACTGCCCTCTGAAATGGCCGAGCAGGGCTCTCAGTTGTATCAATTATGACAATATTTCAACAAAGAAATGAGACCGGACAGACCGCAGGCACCGATCTAGACTCTGAAAAGACAATGACAGAAACAGTCCTGTCTACCCTGCTCCATCCTCCTTCCTGACATCTGGGAGCTAGTGCCAAATTCAGGAGAGCTGTCTTACAGACTAGTCAAGCAACAGCCTGACACAGTCATACTCACAGAATCATACCTTACAGACAATGCCCCAGACACCGCCATCACTGTCCCTGCATGTGTCCTGTCCCACCAGAAAGGCAGACCCAGCAGAGCTGATGACACAGTGGTCTACAGCCAGGAGGGAGTTACCCTGGGAAATCTCAAAGTTGGCTCTGGACCTCATGACACCAGGTTAAACATGGGCGAGGAAACCTTCTGGTGATTACAAGGTATCTTGCTCCCTCGGCTGATGAATCAGTCTCTCCTGGATGTTGAACAACATTTGGAGGAAGCACTGAGGGTGATGACAGCAGAGAGTGTACTCTGGGTGGGGGGTTTCAATGTCCACCACTGAGAGTGGCTCGGCAGCAGCATTCCTGATCGAGCTGGTTGGTTCCTCATGGATGTAGCTGAGGGACTGGCTCTGCAGCTGGAACCAAAAAGATGGAAAAAGATGCTTGACCCCATCCTCACCAATCTTGTGGCTGTAGATGCATCTATCCTTGACAGTATTGATAAGAGTGACCATCACACAGTCCTTGTGGAAACAAAATCTGACCTTCACATTGAGAATCCCCTCCATTGTGTTGTGTGGTACTATCACCGTACTAAATAGGACAGACTCCAAACAAATATTGCAACTCAATGCAAACTCGTAAATGGGGATGATTGTGCAATCTTTGGCAATGTTCAGCACCATTCTCAACTCCACAGATACTGAAATAGTCCATGTTCAAATACAACAATATTTGGACAACATCCAGGTTTTGTCTGAGAAGTGATATTTTCCATTGGTGCCATGCAAATGCCAGCCAATGACCATCAGCAATAAGAGACATCCTAACCATCGTCCCTTGACAGTCAATGCTATTACCATCACTGAATCCCCACTATCAGCATTCTTGAGGTGCCATTGACCAGAAACACAACTGGACTCACCACAGAAGCTCATTGGTTACAAGAGCAGGTTAGAGGCTAGAAATACTGTATTGAGTAACTCACCTCCTGATTCCCCGAAAGCCTGTCAACCAAGTCAGGAGTGTGAGCAAATACTCCCCACTTGCCTGGACAGGTGCAGCTCCAACAACATTCATAGACTGATAGTGTCACAGAGTCATACGGCGAAGAAACAAGCCTTGAAGCCAATCTTCTCCATGCTGACCAGGGTTTCTGAAGTGAACGAGTCTCATTTGCCTGCATTTGGCCCGTATCCCTCTAATCTATTCGTGTCTATGTCTTTCTCATCCAATCGAAAAGTTTGATACCATCCAGAGCCAAGCAACCTGCTTGATTGGCATCACATTCTCAAAGCATCCACTCTCACCATTCCCGATGCTCAGTAGCAGCAGTGAGTATTATCGATAAGATGCACTGCAGAAACTCACCAAAGGTCCTCAGATAGCACCTTCCAAACCCATGGACAAACATAGAAATCGCTGGAAAAGCTCAGCAAGTCTGGCAGCATCTGGGGAGAGAAATCAGAGTTAATGTTTCGTGCTTGACCTGTGCATCTCTCTTCACAGATGTTGCCAGACCTGCCGAGCTTTTCCAGCAATTTAGATCTTTGTCTCGGATTTACAGCATCCGCATTTCTTTTGGTTTCCTTCCAAACCCACATCCACTTCTATTTCGAAGACCAGGAGCTGCAGACACATGGGAACACTATGAGCTGCAATTTCCCCTCGGAAAAGCTTAGCATCCTGACTTGGAAATATGTTGCTAATCCCTCAGCCTTGCTGGGTTAAAATGCTGGCATTCCCTCCCGAAGAGCATTGTGGGTCAACTTACAGCTTGTGGACTATAGCGATTCAAGAAGGCAGCTTCCCACCACCTTCTCCAGGGTAACTAGGGACAGGGTAGAAAATGCTGGGCCAGCCGGTGAAGCCCACTTCCCACGAATGAATATGCAAAACCGAATGAAGGGTCCCTCAGGAGGGGAGAGGGAATATTCAGGATCCTGAGCTCCATTTCCCAGCCCTGGCAGCTTGTCTCCCAATGAATGAATGAGATGCCAATTTGGAACGCAGATTAGGGGCAATCCTGTGCTGTCTACCCAGGTCGACAAGAGAGCATTAAGATCGAGCTGGAAAGGAAAGGTTTGCTGGATTATGGGGAGAGAGAGGAGCAGTAGGACTACTTTGGTCACTCACAGACACAATGGGCTGAATGGCCTCCTCTTGTGCCGTCAGATTCCAGGGAATGCAGATGGTTCACAGTTTTCTCAGTAACAAAGGTCCAGCTGCTCTGAACTCCTTCTTTCACTTCCTCTCTTGGTGAAGTTTCAACCTTGTGATCTGACAGTCTTTGCAGTTATTTTTTACACTGGGGCTTTCTGCTGTGGTCAGAATCTCTAATAATAAGTGTCTAATCAGTGACAATCACAGCAGCTAAGAGCAGTCAGGACTGAGGAGTCAGGCTCACTGGGAAACACATTGGGAAGATCAAAGCCATCCTCTTCAGCTCCCAATACAAACTGCATCCCTCTCCCTGAGAACTGTCTGCTGCTTAACCAGACTGTTTACGACCTTAGATTCATCTTTGAGGCTGATCTGAGCCCCACATCCTCCACATCACAAAGATCAGACACTGAAAATCTCAGCTATGTGATAGGGACTCCAAGCATGACCATTCCACTGTTGTCCTGGCCCACATCACAGCCATCACCTTCGGTAAACATCAGCTCATCCCAAACTCTGCTGCGAGTATCCGAACTCCCACCAAGCCCCATTCCCCCATTCCCTCCCCTTGTGCTCACTGACCTACATTGGCTCCCAGTCCAGAAATGTCTTGATTTGCAAGTTCTCATCCTTGTTCTCAAACCTCTCCCTGTCCTTCCACCCTCCCTATCTCACCCTCCAAACCACCTCACTCAGAGTGATCAACAATCTTGGATATATGGTTCTCTATTTCTTCATCCAAGTCATTGAGAAATATTGTGTGAAGCTGACGTCCCAGCACAGATCCCTGGGGACACCACTATTCACATCTTGCTCATTGGAGGACATGCACATTATCCCTCCTCTCTGTCTCCTAGCTCCAGACCCATTCCTGACCCAAGGTAAATGCATTTCTCAAATTCCATCTGATTCCATGTCTCTTTTTAAATGTCTTGTGGAATTCCCTTTAGACAATAGCCATCGACATTCCCTTATATCCCACACTAGTGTGCTCCTAACAAAGTGTAACCAGGTTAGTTAAAGATGTCTGAACCTTTATAAATCCATGCTGACTCTCTTGGAGTAGTTCATGTTAGTTAGTCATTTGTTAGTCATCCTGTCTCTAAAAACAGATTCAATCAATTCCTGACAACAAACATTGAATGGAGATGTTCATTGTGAATGAGGTTAATAAACAGCCAGCACTGATACGACGGGCTGAACAGCCTCTTCCTGTGCTGGAGCCTTCTCTGTCTCCTTGACGGAAATATTTTACAGATTAAAAAATAAAGACCAACAGGAAATTTAAAATTACAATCATGGACAATTTAACATGGCCTATTCACCTGACCTGCACAACTTTGGAATGTGGGAGGAGACCGGAGTACCCAGAGAAAACCCATGTAGACACAGGGAGAATGTGCAAACTCCACACAGACAGTTGATCAAGGCCAGAATAGAACCTGGGACCCTGGTGCTGTGAGGAAGCAGTGCTAACCACTGAGCCACCGTTCACTTATGTTAATTAAAGAGATATTGATAGAGCAGAAATTAAGTGTCAAAACAAGGGGAAGGCCAATTTTGTCACCATCAGGTAGGCTAACACAGGGGGAGACAATGGCCATTGGTATTATTGCTGGACGATTAATCCAGAAACTCAGTTAATGTTCTGGGGACCTGGGTTCAAATCCTGCCATGGCAGACAGTGGAATTTCAATTCAAGAATGGTTCTGGAATTAAGAGTCTAATGGTGAGTATTAATCCATTGTTGATTGTGGAGAAAACTCATTCAGTTCACGAATAACCTTTAGACGAGAAAATCTGTCATCCTTACCCGGCCTTATGTGTGACTCCAGACACACAGCAATGTGACTCAGTGGTTAGCACTGCTGCCTCTCAGTGTCAGGATCCCGAGGTTGATTCACTCTCGGGCGTGTGAAGTTTGCACGTTCATCTGATGTCTACATGGGTTTGTGTCAGGTGCTCTGGTTTCCTCCCACAATTCAAAGATGTGCAAGATAGATGGATTGGCCATGCTAAATTACCCATAGTGTTCAGGGATGTGTAGATTAGGTGCATTAACCATGGGAGATGCAGGGATAAGGGGATAGATCTGAGTGGGATGCTCCTCAGAATGTTGGTGTGGACTCATGGGGTTGAATGGCCTGTTTCACACTGTATGGAACCTATGATTCTATGATTTCATGTGGTTGTCTGTTAACTGCCTTATGAGCAGGAAATGCTGGCTTGGCCAGAGATGCCCATATCCGATGAATGAATGAAAGAAAACCACTGCACCGTGGGCCAGGAGGCCATTCAGGCTGGGGGAGCACAAAGGAAAGAGGGGGATTTGATAATGAGGGGCACTGATAGCATCCTTTGTGAGCAGGATTGAGTGTCCTGCATGGTGTGTTGCCTGCCTGGTGCCAAGATAAGGGGCATCTCGAACCAGCTTGAAAGTATAATGGCGTGCGGGGGGTGGGGGAAATGGGGGAGGATCTAGTTGTTGTGTGTGTTGGGACCAACAACCTCAGTGAAAATTGGCAAAAGGTCATATTTGGGCAATATCAGGAAAGCTATCAGAAGAGAGAAATAAGAAAGAGGTGAATACAGCATCAGTGCTGAGGAACAGATTCCAGTGAATGGACCAAATACGAGTTTGAAATATACGAATGCACTGAGTGTAAGGAATATATTCAATAATCTGCACACACAAATTCAAATTTAAGATTTTGCTATAGGATCAATTACTGAGACATATTTACAGAATCGTTAGGATTGGGAACTAAATATATCCGGTTAGAAGGTTCACAGGATGGACATGGGGAAATGACAGAAGAGGTGGAGCAGATTTATTGATTAGAAACACAAAGACTTCAATGGTGAGGGAGGTTATAATGAGGGGAAAGCATTCAGTGCAACTGAGGAGCAGAAAAGGATCTAAAACTGTCATAGATATTGTGTGCACCACCCCCCAACCCCCCACCCCTCAGACACACACACACACACACACATTCAGCAGCAGCTCTGAGGTGCTGGATTGTATATATACAGAAATTAGACAAGTGTGCAGCAAAACACAATGCTTCTCTCACAATGATATGAGAGAAAAACCAGGAAATTACAGGTCATTAAGTGTATTATTCATGGGGAGGTTTAACTTTAACTTAGATTGGGAGACAGACAAGCCCTCTGTCAGAAATTGCTGCTGTGTGTCCAGAATAGTTTCCAACAGCAATAGGTTCTGGATACAGCAAGGGGACCAGCAATATTGGAATTAGTAATGAATAATGAGCCAGATTTAGTTCGTAACTATTTGTGCATGAATATTTATCAAATAGTGATCATAACATGATCGAGTTCAGTGTCGCATTTGAAAATAAAAAGCATGAATCAGCTGCTAGAATTTGAGATAAAGGTAAGGGCCGACTTTAACGAGATGCGTCAGAGACTGTCCATAGTAAACTGGGAAAATCTGCTCATGGGTAAAACAACTGAAGAACAGTGGGGAATATTTAAAGGAACATTCAACATAACACAAAGCCAGTTTATACCTGAGAGGGAAAAGCTCCACTTCTTAGAACAAACAACAATGGACAATTAAAGAGATAAGGAAAAGACAAGGGTTTACAATAAAGCAAATAAAATAACAGGTTCTGCTGAATGGGAACGATACAAAGGGCCACAATGTAGCTAAGAGCCACCAAAAGGGATACTGAAAGGGAACATGTAAGGGAAATCAAAATCAATAAGGAGAAATGTTACAGTTCCATAAAAGGGGAGCTGGGAGGTCAGGAGCAATGTTGGCCATTTTAAAACTGAAAATGAGGGATCTTGTCAGTGACAATGGGGAGATGACAGCCCTGTTAAATAAATACTTTACCTCAAGATTTGCACTAGAAAAAGAAAAGGATTTGCCTGAATTCCCAAAGGAAATAACAGAGGATCAGGTACAGGGACTGAATAAAATTTCATGTCAGTAAAATATCCGTAATGAGGAAATTAATGGAACTAAAGAGTGACAAATTCACAGAACCTAGGTTTCCATCTGAGGGTGATAAAGGTAGTAACAGATCACAGTGTAGACACCCTGACTATAATCTTTCAGAATGATTCCTGATGAAGGGCTCAAGCCCGAAACATCGATTCTCCTGCTCCTTGGATGCTGCCTGACCTGCTGTGCTTAACCAGCAACACATTTTCAGCTATAATCTTTCAGAGTTCCCTGGATACAGCATACCTCTGGACTGGAAAATTGCAAATATCACCTCATATTTAACAATGATGTGACAGAAAAAACAGGAAATTACAGGTCATTAAGCCAATATTTGTGGTGTGGAAATTGTTGGGATCTATAATCAAGGATTGGTGGTAACTGAAGACCTTGAAAATGTTCAGTTAATCAGGGAGAATCAGCATGGATTCATGACAAGTTGGTCACACTGAAAGAAATCTCATTGAACATTTTTGAAGAGGATACAAAAGTCCTGGACACAGTAATGTCAATCGATGTTGTTTACAGGGACTTCCAGAAGGCATTTGATAAAGTCCCATGTAAGAAACCGTCAACTGAGGTAGAAATCCACAGAACTGAGGCTAAAGTACTGACACACTTGGAAATTGGTTGAGTGACAGGTGACTGACAGTAGGGATAATGGGTAAGTGCTGAAATTGGCAGGATTTCCAATAGGAAATGGTGTCCAATAGGAATGCGTATTTACGCCTCAGTTAGTTAGGCACAGTGGTTAGCACCGCTGCCTCACAGCGCCTGAGACCCAGGTTCAATTCCCAACTCAGGCGACAGACTGTGTGGAGTTTGCACGTTCTCCCCGTGTCTGCGTGGGTTTCCTCCGGGAGCTCCCGTTTCCTACCACAGTCCAAAGATGTGCAGGTCAGGTGAATTGGCCATGCTAAATTGCCTGTAGTGTTAGGTAAGGGGTAAATGTAGAGGTATGGGTGGGTTGCGCTTCGGCAGGTCGGTGTGGACTTGTTGGGCCGAAGGGCCTGTTTCCACGCTGTAAGTAATCTAATCTAATCTAATATTTATTAATGACTTGGATAATGGCATAGAAAGTCAGATATTCTAGTTTTCTAATGATACAAAGTTAGGCAGCATTGTAGATAGTGTCAATAGAGTCAGAGAGTTATACAGCATTCATCCAGTGCAGTCTTTAACAGAGTATAATTTATCTTTGATATACAACTCCTTAACCTCCATCTCTATCTTGCTCTCTCTCCCCTCTCCGCTCCCACCTCCCCCACCCGCCTGAGCTGCACAGATCTATTTGAATTCCACCCTTCTTTCTCTCTCCAAGCTCTATCCTCCACTCTCTCAGTTCTCTGTCTATCTCTCTCTCTCTCTCTCTCTCTCTCTCTCTTTCTCCTTGAACTTCATCTCTCTCTCTTTCTGAACTCCACCCCTCTCTCAATTTGAGCTGCTGGGAGTCTGATCTGAGCGAATGCCAGTGAATCCCATGGAGAATAATGACGGGATATTTGGAGTGGGAGTTTGATGATGGAAATGTGAACCATTGCAGCAAAGACATTACAGATGATTTGTACAGACAGCAAAGCCCAAACCAGAGCATTGTGTCAATCAACATAGAACTTATGAAAGCTTCAATACAAATGGTTATTAATGTGATTCTCAGAGATGTGTCATTATTCTAGTTACAAATGGCTCTTTCCCAGTGAAGGTCCATCCTGCTGAATATTAGATACAGTTGGGCTTTGGAGAGATATTGGGCAGATGGAGTGTAATGTGGGGGAGTGTGACCTTGTTCGCTTTCACAATAATCATTCAAATGTGACTGGAGCATTGCTCAGTCCAAATAGCAAGACTTGCCATTGGGTATAATCCATTAGGTGTGATAAATACAGAAACTCACTTAGTTCTAGTTGTCAGTGAGTTCTTGTCAACATTCTTTTAATAAATCAATTTTTGACAAGAACAAAAGATTGTCTCTTCACTCTGAGGCTGTGCCCTTGGGTCTTCAACTCTCCTATCATTGGAAACATCTTCTCCATGTCCACTGGATCCAGGCCTCTCTGTATTCTATAAGTTTCAAAGTCATTCTGAAATATCCTTCCAAGCTCCATCAAGTACAGAACCAAAGTCCTCAATAACTCCTCATACAAACATCTTTCTATTTTCTGTGCAACCTCACTAACTAAACCTGTTGATCTTTTTCCAGATGCAAAAATACAGTGTCTGAATTCTCTAATACCTCTGAATGTGTTCATCTAATAACAGGAGGTTTACTTTGGGAATTGTCCAGTTCTTTTTTGATCTCAAGCGTTTTCTGATCCCCTGCACCATTATACTTACTACTTGACAAACATGTACATGACTGAATGGTTCCTCAAAAACTGGGAGAGGAATTAAGGATGCTGGTTTTATGTTGAGGTTTACCTACAAATTGACAAGTAGGACACATTTTATAAAACTGCACCATATCTTTATCCAATTTTGGCTCAGTAAAATACCTGTTTCTGGATGCCTATGTTTTCCTAATCCCCATGTGACCTGCCATGGGAGTCTCATGTGCCCCTTGTACTATCTCCCTATGATAGCTGGGTGGGACCTCTAGCCAATATCTAACCGACCATTCTTCATCTGGGGGTACATGAGGGGGTGGGGGGGAGGTCTCCACTGCCTCATCAGCGCTCCATTCTGAAGGTAATAACACTCTTAAACCCCTCCAGCCTCAACCTCAGTATGAGCTGACTGTGCTCATTTATTTCATTCAGGATCTGCTTTTTGGATCTGGTGTAATTAGGAACATCATACCAAACACTCCTCCTGGATTATCTTCACCCTTTCGGAAATTTTTAGCAATCTTTTCACTTGCTGTGATGTCACATCAACCCTTACTGATGGATTTTGTTTAACCATTGCCCTGGTTACCTCACACGAAGGAGAGAGACCAGGAACCTGTTCCTGTCATTGTTCTGTTTCTTGGCCCTCCTTTGGACATTCTGTAATTATCGGGGAAGATACTGCCTTTAATCCTGACAAAACATTCCCCAGAAGAAAATCAACTCCCTCAACAGGGAATGTTTTCCCCACTCCGACAATTACTTCTCCTGATAACAAATTGCATTCCAGTTGTACCTTTCAGAATGGAAGCGGAATATATTCTCCACCAATCCCATTGATTAATACCTTAGCTCCCATCGAGCTCTGCGGAGGGAATATCAATTCTTTCTCCAGTAAAAGTGATTGTGTTGCTCCTGTATCTCTCAGTTTGGTTCTGGGTTTAGCTGAAGAAAAGGGAGTCACAATTCCTTTTAAAAACAATCCTGTCCACCTCTCATCTACCTTCCAACTTCCTTTACTAATGACAGAATTTACCTCAGTCTTTTTGTTATAGTTACAGCTACAACCTGCTCTGTGGGATTATCTGTCTGTGTTCCCTTCTCTGACTCATTTTTACGAACTCCCATAAATCCCATGGGTTTACCTCACAAGTTTCAACATTCCAAACATACATGGCCCACCTTATTCCAAGAGAAACATTTCAGCTTCTGATCATCACTTCCACCCTCAGCAATTTCCTTTTTCATCTGAGAAGGAGTTCTTGGGCTGTTCCCTCCTGTCCACTCTCTCCCCTGGCTACCTGCCTTCCTCACACTCTCCCAATTTTTATGTTTCTCCCATTTCTGGGCCTGATGGGAAAAAGGTTTCTGGATCGGTCTCCCATCAGGTGACTTCTCCACCACCTGATGCTGCTTGGCTTGTTGTGCTCTTCCAGCCTCCTGTTTGTCTACTTTGGATTCCAGCATCTGCAGGGTTTTGGCTTTAACAAAGTCTATCATCATTAGCCATTATAGCTGTTTGTCTTACTATTGTTCCCCTTTGGTCTTCTTCATGAATTCTAATTCTAGAAGTGAAGGACGTTATAAATTCTTCTCAAAGGATAACTTCTCTGAGAGCATTGTAAGTATTCTCAGCTGTTAATGTTCTTATCCACCTGTCAGCATTATTTTGTTGAACTCTCTTAAACTCAGTAGAGGTTTGTCCAGGTTGTCTGTGTAAGTTCTGAAACATCTGTCTGTATGTTTCTGGGACCAACTCATATGTGCTTAGAATAGCTGTTTTCACCTCCTCATGATCCTGAGAACATTCCTCTGACAGGGATGTAGAAACCTCTTGTGCTTCCCAAGTTCATTTTTGCATGGGCAAGGTCCAACCTGTTTTTCCCACCTCACTTGTGTTGCTATCTTCACTAACGACATGAACAATGCTTCCACGTCCTTCTCTTCATTGTCATAGAGTCATACAACAAATAAATAGGCCCTTCTGTTTGTCGACATGTCGATGCCAATCAGTAATCACCAAACTCCATTTACCTGCTCTTGGTCCATAGCCTCCCATGCCCTGGCATTTTTTGTGCTCATCTGGATGTTTCTTAAATGTTGTGAGAGGAGCTTCCTCCACCACCTTCTCAAACAGCACATTCCATATTTCTACCACCCTCTGGGGAAAGAAGTTCTCAAAACCCCTCTAAACCACTTTTCCACACGGTATGCTTATTCCTTCTGGTCATAGACATGTCTGACATGGGGAAAAGATTCTCACATTTGACTTTGTCTATGCCTTTCATATTTTTGTATATCTCAATCAGATTCCCCCCAGAGAAAACAAACCCAGTCTATCCAGTCTCTCCTCAGAACTAACATTTTCCATCCCAGGGAATATTCTGGTTAATCTCCTCTGCATCCTCTCCAGTCCATCATGTTCTTCCAACAGTGTCATAACCAGAAATGTGCACAATATTCCAGACATGACCTAAGCAATGCTCTATCAGGTAACAACAAGAATTCTTCCTTTCTATATTCTACACCCTGGCTAATGATGACAAGCATCCCATATGCTTTCTTCACCACCCAGTCGAGTTGATGCCTTCTGGGATTGATGGACTTGTACACCAAGGTCCCTTTGTTCCTCAGTACTCCCAAGGAACATAAGAACATAAGAACTAGGAGCAGGAGTAGGCCATCTAGCCGTTTGACCCTGCTCTGCCATTCAAGAAGACCATGGTTGATCTTTTCATGGACTCAGTTCCACATAAGACCTAAAGACATAGGAGTGGAAGTAAGGCCATTTGGCCCATCGAGTCCACTCCGCCATTCAATCATGGGTGATGGGCATTTAAGGCCAGTTACCCACACTCTCCCTGTAGCCCTTAATTAATTGCAAGATTATGAATTTATCAATCTCTGCCTTGAAGACATTTAATATCTCCACCACCACTGCGCTCTGTGGCAATGAATTCCACTCTCTAGCTGAAGAAATGTCTCCTCAGTTCCATTTTGAACTGACCCCCTCTAACTCTAAGGAGGTGCCCACGGATGCTAGTATCCCTACCTAACGGAAACAATTTCCCAGCATCCAACCTTTCAAAGCCATGCATTATCTTGTAAGTTTCTATCAGACCTCCCCTCAACCTTCTAAACTCGAATGAATACAATCCCAGGATCCTCGGTCATTCATCATATATTAGGCTTAACATTCCAGGGCTCATCCGTGTAAATCTCCACTGGACACGGTCCAGTCCCAGTATGTTCTTTCTGAGGTGTGGGGCCTAAAACTGGAACCAGTGCTTCAAATGGGGCCTAACTAGAGCTTTATAAAGTCTCAGTAGCACATCTCATTTTACATTCCAATCCTCTTGAGATAAATTACAACATTACATTTGCTTTCTTAACCACAGACTCAACCTGCAAGTGAATCCTGAGAGAATCCAGGACTAGCATTCCTAGATCCCTTTGTACTTTGGCTTTCGGAATTTTCTCACTGTTTAGAAAATAGACCATGCCTGTATTATTTTTGCTAAAGTGCAAGATCTGTAATTTGCTCTCTCTGTATCTCTTAATTCCTTTGTTGTTCAAAAAAAAAGTCTTAGCTTTAAAACATTTACTGAAGGAGCATCAATTTCTTCATTGAGCAAGGAATTTCATAGATTTATGACCCTCTGGGTGAAGATGTTCCTTCTCAATTCAATCCTAAATCTGCTCCCTCTAATTTTGAGGCGAAACCCTCTTGTTTTAGTTTCACCTGCCAGTGGGAACATCCTCTCTACTTCTGTCTTATCTATTCTCTTTATAATTTTATTTGTTTCTATAAGGTTCCCCTCATTCTTCTAAGATCCAATGAATATATCCCAGTCGACGCAGTCTCCCTTCATAAGCCAACCCCCTCCACCCCAGAATCAGCCTAGTGAACTTTCTCTGCACTCCTCTAGTGCCAGTATAGCCTTTTTCAAGTAAGGAGACCATTACTGCACGCAGTGCTCCAGGTGTGGCCTCACTAGCACCCTGTACAGCTGCAACAGGCTTCCAATCACAAAGACAACCCTCCACCATCACTCTTTGCCTCATATTTGGATCCAATTTGCCAAAATGCCTTGGATCCCATGGGCTCTGACCATTACTCCAGGAAAGGCAAGAAAGGGAGGCAAGTAGTGCAGGAGTCTTCTGTGGCTATTCCCATTTCAAACAAGAATGCTGTTTTGGAAAATGTAGGGGGTGATGGAAACTCAGGGGTACTTAGCATTAGCATGAGCAGCCAAGTTTCTGGTATTGGCACTGGCTCTAATGTAATGGGAGGTACGTCGGGTCCCAAATGATTGACTGTGTTAGGGGACTCTGTAGCCCGAGGTACAGACAGACGTTTCTATGGCCAGCAGTGAAAAATCAGAATGGTGTGTTGCTTCCTGGTGCCAGGATCAAGGATGTCTCAGGGAGGGTGCAGAATGTTCTTAAGGTGGAGAGGGACCAGCAGGAGGTCATTGTACACTTTGGAACCAACGACATAGGAAGGGAAAAGGTTGAAATTCTGAAGGGAGATTGCAGAGAGTTAGGCAGGAATTTAAAAAGGAGGTCCTCAAGAGTAGTAATGTCTGAATTACTCCTGGTGCTATGATCTAGTGAGGGCAGGAATAGGAGGATAGAGCAGATGAATGCATGACTGAGGAGCTGGTGTTCGGGAGAAGGATTCTCATTTTTGGATCTTTGGAAGCTGTCTTGAGGTAGAAGTTACCTGTACAAGAAGGACAGATTGCACCTAAATTGGAAGGGGACTAATATACTGGCAGGTAAATTTGCCAGAGCTGCTCGAGAGGATTTAAACTAGTAAGGTGGGCGGGTGGGACGCAGGGAGATAGTGAGGAAAGATTTCAACCTGAGATTGGTACAGTTGAGAACAAAGGGAAGTCAAACAGTCAGGGCAGGCGGGGACAAAGCAGAGAACAAGGTAAGGCTGATAAATTAAACTGCATTTATTTCAGTGCACGAGGCCCAACAGGGAAGGAAGATGAACATAGGGTGTTGTTAGGAATATGGGACTGGGACATCATAGCAATTACAGAAATATGGCTCGGGGATGGACAGGACTGGCTGTTTCATGTTCTAGGATACAAAAGCTACGGGAAGGACAGAAAGGGAGGCACAAGAGGAGGGAGAGTGGCATTTTTGATAAGGGATAGCATTACAGCTGTGCTTAGGGAGGATATTCCCAGAAATACAGCCAGGGAAGTTATTTGGATGGAACTGAGAAAAAAGAAGGGGATGATCACCTTGTTAGGATTATATTATAGCCCCCCTCCAACAGTCAGCGGGAAATTGAGAAACAAATTTGTAAGGAGATTTCAGCTATCAGTGGTTATACTCCGGGATTTTAACTTTCCAAACATAGACTGGGACTGCCAAAGTGTTAAGGGTTCAGATGGAGAGGAATTTGTTAAGTGCGTACAAGACAATTTTCTGATTCAGTATGTGGATGTACCTACTAGAGAAGGTGCAAAGCTCGACCTACTCTTGGAAATAATGCAGGGCAGGTGACTGAGGTGTCAGTGGAGGAGCACTTCTGGTCAGCGACCATAATTCTATTCATTTTAAAATAGTGATGGAAAAGGATAGACCAGATCCAGAAGTTGAAGTTCTAAATTGGAGGAAGGCTAATGTTGCCTGTATCAGGCAAGAACTCTGAAAAGCTGATTGGGGGCAGTTGCTCACAGGTAAAGGGACAGCTGGAAAAAGGGAAGCCTTCAGAAATGAGATAATTTGAGTCCAGAGATAGTATATTCTAGTTACGGTGAAAGGAAAGGCTGGTAGGTGTAGGGAATATTGGATGATGAGAGAAGTTGAGGGTTTGGTTAAGAAAAAGAATGAAGCATATGTCAGGTATAGACAGGATAGATTGAGTGAATCCTTAGTGATATACAAAGGCAGTAGGAGTAAACTTAAGAGGGAAATCAGGAGGGAAACAACATGAGAATGCTTTGGCAAATCGGGTTAAGGAGAATCCAGAGGGATTTTATGAATACATTAAGGACAAGAGGGTAACTAAGGAGAGAATAGGGCCCCTCAAAGATCAGCAAGACGACCTTTGTGTGGATCCGCAGGAGATGGGGCAGATACCAAATGAGTATTTTACTTCACTTTAACTGTGGAGAAGGACATTGAAGATATAGAATGCAGGGAAATAGATGGTGATATCTTGAAAAACGTTCATATTACAGACGACGAGGTGCTAAATGTCTTGAAATGCATAAAAGTGGATAAATCCCCAGGACCGAATTAGGTGTATCCTACGAATCTGTGGGAAGCTAGGGAAGTGATTACTGGGCCTCTTACTGTGATATTTGTATCCTCAATGGTCACAAATGATGTGCCAGAAGACTGGAGGTTCACTAATTGGTGCCACTATTTAAGAAAGGTAAGGACAAGCCAGGGAATTGTAGACCAGTCAGCCAGACGTCGATTGTGAGGAAGTTATTGAAAGGAATCCTGAGGGACAGATTGTCCATATATTTGGAAAGGCAAAGACTGATTAGGGATAGTCAGCATGGTTTTGTGTATGGGAAATGATGTCTCACAAACTTGATTGAGTTTTTTGAAGAAGTAACAGAAAGAATTGATGAGGGCAGAGCGTTAGACAGGATCTGCATGGACTTAAGTAAGACATTCAACAAGGTTCCCATGGAAGATTGGTTAGCAAGGTTAGATCTCATGGAATACAGTTAGAACTAGCCATTTGGATACTGAACTGGCTCAAAGGTAGAAGACAGGGTGGTGGTGGAGTGTTGTTTTTCAGACTGGAGGACTGTGACCAGTGGAGTGTCATAAGGATTGGTGCTGGGGCAACTACTTTTTGTCATTTACATAAATGATTTGGATGTGAACATACGAGGTAGAGTTAGTAAGTTTGCAAATGACACCAAAATTGGAGGTGTAGTGGACATCAAGAAGGTTACCTCAGATTATAACAGGATCTTGATCCGATGGGCCAATGGGCTGAGGAATGACAGATGGAGTTTAATTTAGGTAAATGCAAGGTGCTGCAGTTAGGGAAGCAAATCTTAGCAGGACTTACACACATAATGGTACGGTTCTCGGGAATGTTGCTGAACAAAGAGACCTTGGAGTGCATGTTCATAGCTCCTTAAAAGTACAGTCGTAGGTAGATAGGATAATGAAGAAGACATTTGGGATGCTTTCCTTTATTGGTTAGAGTATTGAGTATCGGTGTTGGGAGGTCACCTAAACCACTTTTGGAGTATTGCGTTAAATTCTGGTCTCCTTCCGATCAGAAAGATGTTGTGAAACTTGAAAGGGTTCAGAAAAGATTTATAAGGATGTTACCAGGGTTGGAGGATTTAAGCTATAGGGAGAGGTTAAATAACTGGGGATGTTTTCCCTGGAGTGAGGGGTGACCTTACAGAGGTTTACAAAATCATGAGGGGCCTGGATAGGGCAAAGAGGCCAAGTCTTTTCCCTGGGGTGGTGGAGTCCAGGAATAGAGGGCATGGGTTTAGGGTAAAAGGGGAAAGATATAAAAGAGCTGAAAATGTGCTGCTGGTTAAGGCGCAGCAGGTCAGGCAGCATTCAAGGAACAGGAAATTCGACGTTTCGGGCAAAAGCCCTTCATCAAGAATGAAGCCCTTCATCTTCATCAAGATATAAAAGAGACTTACGGAGCAACATTTTCACACAGAGGGTGGTGCGAGTGTGGAATGGGCTGTCAGAGGAAGTGGTGGAGGCTGGTACAATTGCAACATTTAAAAGGCATCTGGATGGGTATATGAATAGGAAGGTTCTGGATCAGTGGTGCTAGAAGAGCACAGCAATTCAGGCAGCATCCAAAGTGCAGCGAAATCGACCTTTCGTGCAAAAGCCCTTCATCAGGAATAAGCCTGAAACGTCGATTTCGCTGCACTTTGGATGCTGCCTGAACTGCTGTGCTCTTCCAGCACCGCTGATCCAGAATCTGGTTTCCAGCATCTGCAGTCATTGTTTTTACCTCGATGAATTAGAAGTGTTTGGCGGGATCTGGGTCAGGTGTTGGCAGGTGGGACTAGATTGGGTTGGGATATCTGGTCGGTATGGACAAGTTGGACCAAAGGGTCTGTTTCCATGCTGTACACCTCTATGACTCTATGATTCGAGGAGGAGGCTGTTCAGCCCCTTGTGTCAGTACTAGCTGTTTACTAAACTCACTCACAATGAACATCTCCGTTGAATTCTGGATTAGTGGTGCTGGAAGAGCACAACAGTTCAGGCAGCATCCAAGGAGCAGCGAAATCGATGCTTCAGGCAAAAGCCCTTCATCAGGAATAAAGGCAGTGAGCCTGAAGCGTGGAGAGATAAGCTAGAGGAGGGTGGGGGTGGGGAGAAAGTAGCATAGAGTACAAGCAAATGTGGCTGTGGGAGCGAGTTTGTTTCACGACATAGTTGAAGAGCTTCTCTCTACAAGAATCTCAGGGAGTCCCTCTCCCACTGCAACTCCCAGGTCATTTCCTCTGCCCTGAAGCTCTTCAACCACGTCGTGAAACAAACTCGCTACCACAGCCACATTTGCTTGTACTCTATGCTACTTTCTCCCCACCTCTACCCTCCTCTAGCTTATCTCTCCACGCTTCAGGCTCACTGCCTTTATTCCTGATGAAGGGCTTTAGCCTGAAGCGTCGATTTCGCTGCTCCTCGGATGCCGTCTGAACTGTTGTGCTCTTCCAGCACCACTAATCCAGAATCTGGTTTCCAGCATCTGCAGTCATTGTTTTTATCTCCGCTGAATGTCTATTGTGGGAAGTAATTGAATCTGGTTTAGAGACAGAATGTCTGACAAATATGAACAGATCAGACTAAGTCAGCATGGATTTAAAAGGGTCAGACATTTTTAGCTTACCTGGTTACATGTTTTAACGAGGTCACTAATGTGTGAGATAAGGGAATGTGTTGTTCTAAATGGTGAGAAAATTATTAAAGCCAAAGTACAAAGGAATCTGGGAGTGCTAGTCGAGGATTCTCTAAAGGTAAACATGCAGGTTGAGTCCGTGATTAAGAAAACGAATGCAATGTTGTCACTTATCTCAAGAGGGTTGGAATATAAAAGCAGAGATGTGCTACTGAGACTTTATAAAGCTCTGGTTAGGCCCCATTGGGAGTACTGTGTCCAGTTTTGGTCCCCACACCTCAGGAAGGACATACTGACACTGGAACGTGTCCAGCGGAGATTCACACGGATGATCCCTGGAATGGTAGGTCTAACATATGAGGAACAGCTGAGGATCCTGGGATTGTATTCATTGGAGTTTAGAAGATTAAGGGGAGACTTACTAGAGACGTACAAGATAATACATGGCTTGGAAAGGGTGGACGCTAGGAAATTATTTCCATTAGCCGAGGAGACTAGGACCCGTGGACACAGACTTAGGATTAGAGGGGGTCAATTCAGAACAGAAATGCTGAGACATTTCTTCAGCCAGAGGGTGGTGGGCCTGTGGAATTCATTGCCACGGAGTGCAGTGGAGGCCGGGATGCTAAATGTCTTCAAAGCCGAGATTGATAGATTCTTGTTGTCTCGAGGAATTAAGGGCTACGGGGAGAACACTGGTAAGTGGAGTTGAAATGCCCATCATCCATGACTGAATGGAGGAGTGGACTCGATGGGCCGAATGGCCTTACTTCCACTCCTATGTCTTATGTCTTATGTCTTATATGGACGTCCAGATGACATTCAAGGAAGTTCCACACAAGTGTTATAATGTTATCGTTGGAACAAAGAGATGACAGATAAACATATTCTGGATCTTTCTGCACAAATGAATTCTCAAATAAATCTCAGACATGTTAGTGAACTTGGGGTTTTATCAGAGGAAGGAGCTGAAGGAAGTCAGTTGTTGGAGGAAAATGGTTCTGGGAAAATTAGAATGTCTTAAATCAGCAGGGCCAAATAATCTATTTTCAGGAGTGCTTCAGGAAGTGGTTGTAAAATATTAGAAACATTGATGGTTATCTGTTTGTTGACTGTGGAATAGGTCCTACAGAGTGGAGGGAGTTAATTTAACAAGTCTATTGAAAAAGAGAGAGAGAGAGAGGGAAAATAAGAAATTTTAGACCATTGAGCCAGAAATCAGCAGTGGAGAAAATGCTCAAGTTCATAATAAAATATTTTATAGCTTAGTAGTTTGAAAACAGTGACAGAACTGGACAGAGTCAGCATGAATTTTCGAAAGGGAAATCATGCTTAAAAAATCGACCGAAATTGTTTGAGGATGTAGTGGATGGATTGATCGGGGGGGGGGGGGCATAGATATGGTTTGTTTGGACTTTGTAAGGGGAGTAGATCGGCGGTTCTGTGGTCAAAAACAAGACTCACGAATAGCATGTTGCCTCCCAGTTGTACGGGTCAGGGATGTCTCAGATCGGCTGCAGGACATTCTGAAGGGGGAGGTGAACAGCTAGCTGTGACGGTTCATGCAGACACGGATGATATCGGTAATAAATGGAATGAGGCCCTACAAGCAGAATTTAGGGAGTTAGGAACCATATTAAAATGTAGGATCTCAGAGGTAGTAATCTCAGGATTGCTCCCAGTGCCATGTGCTAGTCAGAGTCGAAATGAAAGTATAGGCAGGATGAATGCATGGCTTGAGAGATGGTGCAGGAGGGAGGGGTTCAGATTTTTGGGACATTGGGACTGGTTCCTGGGGAGGTAGGACAATTACAAATCGAGCCGTCTACACCTGGGCAGGACTGGAACCAGTGTCCTGTGGGATGTGTTTGATCACACTCTTGGGGAGGGTTCAAAATAGTGTATCAGAGGGATAGGAACCAAATGAGGAGGTTAGTGGGCAATAAGGAGGGAGTAACTAAAGCCTGTCAGGAATTAGATATTGAAGTCAGCGTGACTAAGGTTAAGAGTAGGTAGGGAGCAGATGATGAACGCAAAGGGACAGATGGTCTGAGGTGAATTTGTTTTAATGTGAGAAGTGTAGTAGGTAAGGCAGAGGAATTTAGGGCTTGGACTAGTATCTGGGAGTATGATGTTATTGCTATTACTGAGACGTGGTTGAGGGAAGGGCAAGATTGGCAACTAAATATCCCAGGATACAGATGTATCAGATGGGTTTGAGAGGGAGGTAAAAGGGATGGAGGAGTTGCATTACAGGTAAGAGTGGATATTACAGGTGTGCTGAAGGAGGGCACTATGGAGGACTCGAGCAGTGGGGCAATATGGGCAGAGCTCAGAAACAGGAAGGGTGCAGTAACAATGTTGGTGCTATCCTACAAGCCTCCTAACAGTGAACGTGGGATAGAGGTACAAATATGTAAACAGATTATGGAAAGATGTAGGAGTAACAAGGTGGTGGTGATGGAAGATTTTAATTTTCCCAACATTGACTGGGATTCACTTCATGTTAGCAGTTAAGATGGAGCAGAATTTGTAATGAGCATTCAGGAGGATTTTACAGAGTAATGTGGAAATAGTCTAACTCAGGAAGGGGCCATACTGGACCTGGTATTGGGGAATGAGCCCGGTCAGGTGGTTGAAATCTCAGTCAGGGATTACTTTGGGAAGAGTGATCACGATTCCATAAGTTTTAGAATGCTCATGGACAAAGATGAGATTGGTTCTAAAGGAAGAGGGCTAAAGTGGAGGAAGGCCAACTATCCCAAAATTTGGCAGGAGCTGGGGAATGTGGATTGGGAGTAGCTGTTTAAAGGGAAATCCACATTTGATATGTGGGAGGCTTTTAAAGAGAGGTTGACTAGAGTCAGGACAGACATGTCCCTGTGAAAATAAGGATTGAAATGGCAGAATTAGGGAACGCTGGATGACAGATGAAATTTTGAGACTAGCTAAGAGGAAAAAGGATGCATACATCAGGTTTCGGTTGTTGAAAACAGACAAAGCTTTGGAAGAATATTGGGAAAGTTGGACCGATCTGAAATGAGGAATTAGAAGGGCTAAAAAGGGTCATGAAATATCATTAGCAAACAGGATTAAGGAAAATTCCAAATCCTTTTATTGTTATATTAGGAGCAAGTGGGTGACTAGAGAAAGGGTTGGCCCACTCAAGGACAAAGGAGGAATGTTATGTGTGGAGTCAGAGAAAATGGATGAAATTCTTAATGAGTGCTTTACATTGGTATTCACCAAGGAGAGGGAAATGACAGATGTTGAAGTTGGGGATAGGTGTTTGATTACTCAGGGTCAAGTCGGTTTAAGGAAGGAGGAAGTGTTGGGTATTTTAAAAGGCATCAAGGTGCACAAGTCCCCAGGTCGGGATGGGATCGATCCCAGCTTACTGAGGGAAGCAAGAGAGGAAATAATTGAGTCCTTAATCGATATCTTTGTAGCAACCTTGAACATGGATGAGGTCCCAGAGGACTGGAGAATTGCTCATGTTTAAGAAGGGTAGCCAGGATAATCCAGGTAACTATCAACCAGTGAGCCTGATGTAGTGGTAGAGAAGCTGCTGGAGAAGATACTGAGGGATAAGATCTATTTACATTTGGAAGAAATTTCAGTAACAGGCAGCATGATTTTGTGCAGGGAATGTCATGTCTTACCAACTTTATAGACGTTTTTGAAGAAGTGATAAAGTTGATTGAGGAGGGAAGGGCTGTGGATGTCATACACATGGACTTCAGTAAGGTGTTTGATAAAGTTCCCCATGGCAGCCTGATGGAGAAATTAAAGTCGCATGGGGTCCAGAGTGTACTCACTAGATGGATAGAGAACAGGCTGGGCAACAGAAGACAGACAGTAGTAGTGGAAGGAGTTTTTCAGAATGGAGAACAGGAATCCGTGCTGGTACCGCTCTTGTTTTTGATATACATAAATGATCTGGAGGTAGGTATAGGTGATCTGATTAACAAGTTTGCAGATGACGCTAAGATTGGTGGAGTAGCAGATAGTGAAGGGGACTGACAGAGAATGTAGCAGAATATAGACAGATTGGAGAGTTGGGCAGAGAAACGGATGGATGGAGTTCAATCCGGTGAAATGTGATCTGATGAATTTTGGAAAATCCAAATCTGGAGTAAACTGTACGGTGAATGGAACACCCTGGGAAAATTGATGGCCAGAGAGACCTGGGTGTTCAGGTCCATTGCACCCTGGAGGTGGCAATACAGATCGATAGAGTGGTCAAGAAGGCATATGGCATACCTTCCTTCATCAAACGTGGTATTCAGTACAAGAGTTGGCAGGTCATGTTAGAATTATATCGGACTTTAGCTTGGCCAGATTTGGAATACTGCCCACAGTTCTGGTCGCCACACAGCCAGAAGGATGTAGATGCTTTGGAGAGGGTGCAGAGGAGGTTCACCAAGATTGCCTGGTATGGAGGGCACGAGCTATGAAGAGAGGTTGAGTAGTATAGGATTATTTTCATTAGAAAGTCGAACATTGAGGGGGGACCTGATTGACGTCTACAAAATCATGAGAGGTGTAGACAGGGTGGATAGCAAGAAACTTTTTCCCAGAGTGAGGGACTCAATTACTCGGGGTCATGAGTTCAAAGTGAGAGTGGAAACATTTAAAGGAGATATGTATGGAAAGTTCTTCACACAGAGAGTGATTGGTCCTGGAACACGTTGCCAGTGGAGGTGGTAGAGGCAGGCACAATAGCATCATTTAAGATATATCTAGATAGATACATGGATGGGCAGGGAGCAAAGGGAGATAGACCCTTGGAAAATTGATGACAGATTTAGATGAGGTATGGACCAGTGCAGGCTAGTAGGGCCGAAGGGCCAGTTCTTGTGCTGTAATTTTCATTGTTCTTCGTTCTTTGAACTGAGGAAGCTCTAAGGAACAGCGTGATCTTGGGGTGCTTCTCCACTGATCGCTGAATATGGCAAGACAGGTTAACGGAGCAGTTATAAAGGCAGAGGGGACACTTGCCTTTGTCATTTCAGCTAGTGGTTATAAAAGCAGGAGGATATGTTGCAGTTAAGTAGAACATTGGTTAGGCCACAGTTGGAGTACTGTGTGCAGTTCAGGTCACCACACTGTAGGAAGGAGGTGATTGCACTGGTTGGGGTGCAGAGGGGAATCACCAGGATGTTGTGTGGGATGGAGCTTTTCAGTGATGAAGAGAAATTCGATCAGCTCGGGTTGTTTTCTTCAGAGCAGAGAAGGTGGAGGGGGGACCTGATAGAGGTGTATAAGGTTATGAGGGGAATGGACAGGGTGGATAGAAAGCAGCTGTTCTCATTCGTGGGAGGGTCAATAACAAGTTGGCTCATATTCAATGTGAAAGATAGGAGGTTTGAAGATGTTTTGAGGAAAATGTTTTTCATCCAGAGGCTGGTGTGCATCTGGAATGCAAAGCCTGGGAGTGGGGTTGAGGTGGGAAACCTCACAAACTTTAAAATGTACTTGGGTGAGCAGTTGAAATGTTATAACATTCAAGCTGTGGGCCTTATGTTGGAAAGTGGGACTGGTATAGGTTTCGTGTAGTTTGGCTGGTACACAGTTAATGGGCTGAAGGGCCTCCTCTGTACTGTGTGATTTTATGATTCTGTCGTGGGTAGTTTCGCGCTCCTTATCTGAGGAAGGATGTTCTGGCCGTGGAGGGAAGGAAGGAAAGGTTTACCAGACTGATTCCTGGGATGACAGCACTTAGATCTGATGAGAAACTGGATCAGTTAGGATTATATTCATTGGCGCTTAGAAGATTGAAAGGAATCAAATTGTAACCTTGAAAATCCGAACAGGACAAGACTAGAGCAACACAGGGAGGATGTTCCTGATGACTGGGGAATCCAGAACTACGAATTATGGTTTAAAGAAAAGGGAAATGTTATTTCAGACTGAGCTGAGGAGACATTTCTTTAGCCAGAGACTGGGAAGCTCGTGGAATATTCTGTCACAGAAAGCAGTTGAGCCTAAAACATTCAATATTTTCAAGAGAGAATAAGTATATTCTTAGGACTAAAGAGGTTAAATTTTATGGAGAAAAAATGGGAGCAGGGGACTAAGTTGGATGAAAAGCCATGGTCATATTGAATGGCAGAGCTAACTCGAAGGGCTGAATGGCTTCCTCTTGCTCCTAGTTCCTTTGTTTCTATGTTTGTTCATGAACATGGAAACATATGGAATTATAGAGTCTTAGAGCCATCGAGTCCTACAGCACAGAGACAGGCCCTTTGGCCCAAACTGGACCGTGCTGACCAAAATGTCCATCCACGCTAACCCCATTTCCCTGCACTTGGCCCATATCCTTCAAATGTTTTCCTATCTATGTATTTGTCCAAATGTCTTTTAAATGTTGTTAATGTATCCACCTCAATCACTTCAGCTGGCATCTCATTCCACATGCTTGCCACCCTCTGTGTAAAAATGTTGCCCCTCAGGTTCCCTTTTATTCATTCCTCTCTAACACTAAACTGATGCCCTCTCATCCTCGTTTCCCCAACCCTATCCATGTCTCTCATGATCTTATACACTTCTAAAAGTTCCCCCACCAGTCTCCTACGCTCTAAGAAAAAAGTCCAACTTGCCTAACTTCCTCCTATAACTCAGATTGTTGAGTCCAGGCAACATCCTTGCAAATTTCTTCTGTACTCTTTCTGGTTTAGTAATATCCTTCCTATAACAAGGTGACCAAACTGAATACAATATTCCAAGTGCGACATCACTGACATCCTGTACAAGATTAGAGATTAGATTCCCTCCAGTTTGGAAACAGGTCTTCGGCCCAACCAATCCACACTGACCCTCTGAAGAGTAACCCATTTAGACACATTTCCATCTGACTAATGTACCTAAGACTATGGCCAATTTAACATATCCAATTCACCTGACCTGCACATCAAACTTACTAATCATGCCTTACAGGTTCTCATCCAAATCATTAATATTAATAACAAACAGTAATGGGGCCAGCACTGAGCCCTGATGCACTCCACTCAACACAGGCCTCCAGTCTGACAGTCTGACAATATTACCTCTGCTTCCTATCATCAAGACAGTGATAGAAAAGTAGTTGTCTTGGGTTAGGAATTAGTTTGGAGGTAGGAGACAGAGACGAGGGATAATGTGCGTTCTCTCTAATGAACAAGATGTGAATGTTGGTGTCCCCAGAGATTTGTGCAGGGGCCTCAGTATTTCACAATATTTCTCAATGACTTGGATGAAGGAATAGAGAGCCAATTATCCAAGACTGCTGACCACACGGAGTGAGGCAGCTTGGAGGAGGTTACAGAGGTAGGGAGAGTGGAGGGCAGAGAGGGATTTGAGAACAAGGATGAGAATTTGAAAATTTAGGTGTTGCTTGACCAGGAGCCAATATAAGCACGGGATGCAGGGGTTGTGGGAACGGGACTTGGTGCAAGTTTGGATACGGGCTGCAGAATTTTGGATGAGCAGAAGGATACGGAGGGCAGTGGCTGTGATGTGCATCAGCCATTGGAATGGTCATGTTTGGAGCCCCATAAACATGGCTGAGATTTTCAGTGGCTGATCTTTGTGATATGGAAGATATGGGTCTTAGATCATTCTCAAACATGAGACCCAGTTTGTAAAGAGTCTGATTGAGCAGCAGACAATTCTCAGGGAGAGGGATGGAGCTTATACCAGGATCTGAAGAGGATGGCTTTGATCTTCCCAATATGTTTCACAGTGAGCCTGGCTCCTCAGTCCTGACTGCTCTTAGCTGCTGTGATTGTCACTGATCGGACACTTATTATTAGAGATTCTGACTAAAGCAGAAAGCCCCAGTGTAAAAAATAACTGCAAAGACTGTCAGATCGCAAGGTTGAAACTTCACAAAAAAGAGGAAGTGAAAGAAGGAGCTCGGAGCAGCTGGGTGTTTGTTACTGAGACGGGAGAAAACTGTGAACCATCTGCACTCCCTGGAATCTGACAGCACAGGAGGCTGGTTCTAGGATTTATTTTTTGCAGAAGCAGCACAGTTTTGGAAAAAGTGTCAGTCACTCTCTCACAAACACACACGCCTGCACTCGGAGATCAGAAACAGAATCCAGCAGCAGCTCTGTCTCCAAGCTGTGAAACCTGCACAGAATTTTTCCCTCATTCAGTTTATAACTGGCAGGATAGACCAAGCAGGGGAGGCAACACAGTGATGTGTACAGTCGGAAGGGAGTTGCCCTGGGAGTCCTCACCATTAACTATGGAATCCATGAAGCCTCATGACAGCAGGTCAAACATGGGGAAGCAAACCTCCTGCTGATTACCACATAGCACCGCCCTCCCCTCCAACCTCAACTGAGCAGTCAGTCCTCCTCCATGTTGAACAACACTTGGTGGGAGCACTGAGGGAGGGAATGATGCCGGATATACCCTGAGTAAGGGACTTCAAAGCCCACCATCAAGAGCTGCTCAGAAGCATCACTACTGAGCAAGCTGGTCAAGTCCACCTGATTCAGCTGCTAGACTGGACCTGGGGCAGGTGGTGAGGGAACCAACAAGAGGGAAAAACATACTCACTATCACCCTCACCAACCTGCCTGCTGCTGGTGTATCTGTCCATGACAGTATCAGTAAGAGTGACCACCGCACAGTCCGTGTGGAGACAAAATCCTGTCTTCCCTTTGAGATTATCTTACATTCTGTTGGGCAAGAGATATGGAATGCCAGAAAGAACTTTGATTTTAGCAGAAATTGGCAAAGTCTTGGAAATTAATGCCCATTCAGGTGAGACAGGTGAAGACACTCAGTGATTGCATGGCAGATTGGATGGGCTCTTGATGGAAATAAACCTGCAAGGCCCTGGGGGTCGAGTAGGGGAGGGTGTGGGACTGACTGGATTGCTCCATGAAATGACAGCATTTACCTGACAGGCTGAATGTTCTCCCCCTGTGCTGGAAATAGGTCTCACTCAATGAGGGGTTCACAATTAGAGAGTTTGGATGCAGTAAATACTGGACAAATTGTTTCTCCAGGCAGGAGGGTCAGTAACCAGAGGGCACACATTTCAGAAAGAGTCTAAAGCACAAGAGAGAAGATAGGAACATTTTTTATCCAGCGAGTTCATAATGACTGTCTGCAAGGTGAGTGGAAGTGGATTCAACAGCAACTTTCAAAAGGGCATTTGGAGAAATAGCTGAAAAGGAAATAATTGCAGGGTTATCCAGGAAGGGCTGGGGAAATGGGACTCATTGGACTCATTTGACTAACAGTCACAATCAGCCCAGTGACCTCTGTCTGTGCTGTTTTAGAGCTTACACACACTTAGACTCACCTTTACACAAAGACTGGGAGAAACAGACAACCCAGTTTACAGAAGAGTGTTTTCTCAAGGGAAACTCTCTTGAACCAACTCAAGGAACAGGCCAGACTAGATTCACTGATGAGGAATAATTCAGCAAATCAATGGCAAGGGAACAGTGAACCAAAAGTGATGGGATTGAACAGTATATTCGATAGCACAACCATTCAGAGGGGGAGGGATCAAGGGCAGGAGGTCAGAGAGCATGCTGTATGGATCTGAATGCTCTGCTGTCAATGGTGGGATGGAGCAAGCAGCAATGGGCAGGAGACCAGAGACAGAAGATGGAAGGGGGAGGGAGGGAATGTGAGTCTGCAGCAGGACACAGACGGAGGGAGGGGGGAGGCCATGGAGGCAATTGGCTAGCAGTGAGGTCAGGGGTCATTCTGGAATGACAGATGGATAAGACAGGGAAGGGCCCACTTCATATCAGACAAGTTGGAGTTTATGGAATATGGCTTTAGGAAGCTGGGAGAGGACATTGGAATCATAGAGTTAGGGGGCAGGACGAGCAGGAATTGGGGTTTCTGTGTTCAAGAGGCCGAGGTAGTGCAGAGACAATGTTGTTGAGATTGAAATAAGAGACCTACATTATGGAGAGGATGTTGGATTTGTAGCTCAGGTGCTGGACAGTCCTGAGGGAAGGAGGACCATGTTTACTAGTCTCTTCTGGAGCATCCAATGGGAAGGAGGTCCCTGTTTATTGGTGTCTATTGGAGGTTCCAGTGGAAAGAGGTCCGTGTTTACTGGTTCTATGGGAAAGTGTCCCATGTATATATCACCAAAGAGTCATAGAGGTTTACAGCATGTGATCAGGCCATTCAGCTCAACTCATCCATGCCGACCAAGTATCCAAAACTGAACTAGTCCCATTTGCATGTGTTTGGCCCAATTCTCTCTAATCCTTCCTATCCATGTTCCTGTAAAAATGTCCTTGAAATGTAGTAATCGTACTCACCTCTACGAATTCTTCTGTCAGCTCATTACACATACACACTAACCTCTGTGTGAAAATGTTGCCCCTCAGTTTCCTACTAATTCTTTCCCCACTCAACGTAAACCTACTCCTTCTAGTACTGGACTCTCCTACCCTGGGGAAAAGACTTTGACTATTCACCTTATCTATGACCTTCCTAATTCCACAACCTCTATAAGGTCACCCCTCAATCTCCTGCATTCCCTGGAAAAACATCTTGGCCTATTCATCCTCATCTTGTAATTCAAATCCTCCAATCTTGATAACATCCTGTTAATCTTTCTTTTATTCAAACCACTGTCATAACTTCCTTCCTATAGCAGGGTGAGCAGAAATGTACTGTGTCCAAATGTGGCCTTCCCAATGCCTTGTACAGCTGTAATATGATGTCCCAGCTCCTGTACTCCCTGCTTTGACCAGTGAAGATGGCATGCCAAATACCTTCTTCACCACCCTGTCTACCTGTGACACCACTTCCAAGGAACTATGTACCTGTACCCCTCAGTCTCTCTGTTCAACAACACTCCCCATGGCTCTACCATTAATTGTGTAATTTCTGCCCTGGTTTGTCTTCCTAAAATGCAACTCCTTCCATTTATTAAAATTTCCATCTGGATTTGTTGACCCACTGGCCCAGTTGATCAAGATGACATTGCACTCTTGGATAACCTTCTTCCCTGTCCACTATGCCAACAATTTTAACATCAGCCACAAACTTACTGACCATTCCTGCTATTTTCTCATCCAAATTGTTCACATAAATGATGAACAACAGTGGATCCATGATCGATTCTTGTGACAGACAGTTGGTCACTGGCCTCCAGTCTGAAGAACAACCCTCTCTCACCAGCCTCAGCCTCCTATCATCAGGACAATTTCATATCCAATTGGTGAGCTGTCCCTGGCTCCTATGTGATATAATCTTACTGAGCAGTCTACCATAGGGAACCTTGTATTAACTCCATGTAGACAGAGTGCACTACTCTATCTTTACCTATCTTCTTGCTTCCTTCTTCAAAAACTCAACCATCTACTCATCTCCATTGGAAGTTGCAGTGATTAGGAGGCCCATATTTACTGGTCTGTCTTGGAGGATCCAGTCAGAAGGAGATCCATGTTTACTGGTCTGTGTTGGAGGTTCCAGCAGGAAGGAGGTCCATGTTTACTGGTCTTTACTAGACGCTCCAGTCCGAAAGAGGTACATGTTTACTGGTCTCCTTTGGAGACTCCAGTCAGAGGGAGACCAATGTTTACTGGTCTCTAGTGGAGGCTCCTGCAGGAAGGAGGCCCATGTTTACTGGACTCTGAAGGAGAGTCCAGTGCATTATGGACTCCAAGGTGAGTGTGGGGTTCAGTTCCTTTCTGTTGTAACTGTATAATGGTTCAACCCACATCCCAGTAAAACACCCTGACTCAGAGACTGATCATGGAAAGAGAAGGAGAGGGGTAGGGGAGGGGAAGGGATTGGAAAATGTTGTGAATGGACATGCTGGATCAGGGGGTCAGATCCTGTGCTGTCCCTCTAGCTCACACTGATGGCCTGAGGATCTCCTCTCTCTGCTGGGCCTTCATGGAATGAGCTTTGTGTCCAAACAAGTCTCCAGTGAGAACAGGCCAACAGCACAGAACTGCCCTTCATTTGACAAGAATCTAGCCATCTTTCTGAGAGAGGCCAAATCCAGGTCAATGTGGAAAATGGGGCCTTACTCCAGGAGAAAACATGCTTCTGGGGTCAAGGGTTAACATCCATGAGTGGGGCAGAGAGAGGGAGATTCATCCTGAATTCAACTGCCACAACCTGGGACACTGTGAGTCAGAGACAAAGGGTGTGTGTGTGTGTGTGAGACAGAGAGAGAGAGAGCGAGAGAGGGAGAGAGAGAAGAGGAATTGTGAAGGGCTGACGTGGCTCTCTCTGCCTGATGTCATTTGCATACTGAGGAACACCCAGTCAGACTCTCACAGGCTGCAGCTTTATAAAGCAGAGCCCAGTGAAGGGAGAGTTTATCAGGATCCAGGCACAGGGACAGGAGCACACACCATGATTTCACACATCCAGCTGATCTGGCCCCTGGCATTCTGTGTCGCAGGTACAAATCTCTCTCCTTCCACCTTGAATCTTTAGCTGCTCTCCATTTCACTCCAATTCCACTGACTTGTGATTGAAGGGAAAATGCTGAAACCAGAGGAATGCTCAGTGTCTCCAACAATCTCTCATTTGACAGGCTCTTTCTGTGACAGTTCTGACTTCACTGTGTTTCTCTCTGACCCCTCAGGTATCAGTGGGGACATCATCATGACCGAGTCTCCCCCGGTGCTGTTAATGGGACTGGGCCAGACTGCAACCACCACCTGGATGACCAGTCAAAGCATTAGCAGCAACCTGGCTTGGCACCAGCAGTGAGAAGGTCAGAAACCCGCTCTCCTGATCTATGATGCAACAAATCGACTCACAGGAGTCTCCAATCGATTCACCGGCAGTGGATCAGGGACCAGTTTCACCCTGACAATCAGCAACGTTCAGAATGAAGATGTCGCTGACTATTACTGTCAGCAGTATAGCAGCAGCCTTTACAGTGATACAGTGCCATACAAAAACCTCAACACGCACAACACCACCTTCTGTACTGACACATCCAACAGTTATATGAAATGTATAATAATGGACAGATAGTCCCATCTCCTGCACTGACACATCCACAGTTATATATAAAGTAAATTAAACAAATTACCCCATGCTGCGTTTGTCACTGTCCACTACACACTCCAGTCCCTGTGGTGTCCACCGCTCACTGAAGGCCTCAAGTTTCCCTCTTACACTCCATGGCCACATGTGAAGAACAGCTGCAAGATTTAACAATGAAAACTAAATTTCACAAACCCCCGAGAGTAGCTGGACGCAACCCAGGAAGACAGAGAGAGAAAGACACATGAATGAGGAAGAGACAGAGAGAGGTAGGGAGTGAATGAGATTGACCAAGAATAGACAGAGACAGAGAGAGACAGGGAGAGGTTGAGAATGACAGGGGGAAGCAGAGAGCAGAGGTTTTTATACAGCCTCTGCACTGGGAGCTCTCACTGTGGTCCACGTTCGGTAAAGGAACCAAACTCAGACTGAGCAAGTAAACCTCAATTGTCCATTATTAACTCTGTCAATACTGAAACACACTTTCTAAAATACAGTTACTGAATTGTTGAAGGTGTTAGTGGGGAGCTGCAGTGAACGAAATGGTTGATTGAGGAGCACTGTGTCGAACAGGGTGTCCAGCTGTATTTCTTTCGTTCCATTGCCCCGCTTAAGCAACAAGACAGAAGTCAGTAAGTTTTACTCACTGTGTGGAGGAGCTCTGTCCATTTGCAGCCTGTGGTCCCATTCCTGCAACATGGAGTGAAATCAGTGAGTAACCTCCTGCCAGTCTCAGTGTGATGGACACGGGCAGATTTTGATGTGAGCTCTGACTCCCTGTCCCAGTCTCTGATCTCACTGACCTCAGCAGCAGCAGCAGCAGCAGCAGCACAGTGAGACACCGAGCTCCCACCTCCCCCAGCTTTAACTCTGCTCAATCACACAATCAGAGAATTGTTACAGTGCACAAGGAGGCCATTCCACCCATCCTGTCTGGACCGGCTCTCTGAATGAGCAATTCACTGAGTGTCATTCTCCTGCCTTCTCCCTGTCACCCTGCGCATTGTTCCTTTTCAAATAACAGCCTCATCCCTTCGGAATGTTTCAATTGAAGCTGCCTCCACCACACTCTCAGGCAGTGCATTCCACACCTTAACACTCACTGGCTGAAAATGTTGTTCCCCATCTCACTTTTGTTACTTTTCCCAATTACTTTCAATCTGTGGTCTCTTGGTCTGAATCCTTTCTTAATTGGGAACATTTTCTCCCCATTTACTCTGTCCAGGCCCTTCCTGATTTTGAATTCCTTGAACAAATCTCCTCTCAGCCTTCTCCAAAGAAGACAGTCCCAAATTCTCCAATCAAACTTCATAACTGATGTTCCTCATCCCTGGAATGATCTTTGGGAACAATTTTTGCCATCGCTACAAAACATTCGCCTCCTTCCAGAATTCTTCACATTATCTATGTCCCTCATGATTTTCCAAACCTCTACAAGGTCACTCCTCAGAACCTTCCGCTTCAGGGGAAGAAGTCTCAGCTTTTCCAGCCGCTCATAATCATGGAGTCATACAGCGTTTCAGTCCAACTTGTCCATGCTAACCAAATATCCTAAACTGACCTCATCCCATTTGCCAGCATTTGGCTTACATCTCTCGAAACCCAACCTATTCATGTTCCCATCCCAATGTGTTTTAAATGCTGTAACTGTATCTGCCTCCAACGTTTTCTCTGGCAGCTCAATGCAGACACGCACCACCCTCTGTGTGACAAGTTACCCCTCAGGTCCCTTTTGAATCTTTTGCCTCTCACCTTAAACTCATGTCCTCTTGTTTTGGAATCCCTTTCCCATGGAAAAGACCTTGAATATACACCCAGTCCATGACCGTCATGGTTTTATAAACATCTATAACGTCACCCCGAGGCCTTAGATGCTGCAGGGAATATAGCCCCAGTTTCTTCAGCCTTTCCCTGTCGCTCGAACCCTCCAAATCCTGGCCACATCCTTGTAAATCTTTTCTGCAGCTTTTTAAGTTTAACAACATCCTTACTATCTCAGGATAATAGGATTGTTCACATCATTCCCAAAGTGGCCTCACCAATCTCCTGTACTGCTGCAACATGATGTTCCAACTCCTGGACTCAATGCAGTGATGAACAAAAGCAAGCAAACCAAACACCTTCTTCATCACCCTGTCTACCTGTGACCCCACTTTAAAGGAATAATGTACCTGCATCTTCACCCCAGGTCTGTTATTCAGCAACACTCCACAGGGCCCTCCCATTAACTGTATAACTCCTGCCCTGGTTTGTCTTTCCAAAATGCAACATCTCACATTTATCTAAACTGAACTCTATTTGCCACTCTTCTGCCCTTGTCCCACCTGATCAAGGTCCCGCTGTACCCTGAGATAATCTTCTTCACTATCCACTGTCCCACCAATTCTGGTGTCATTTACAACTTACCGTAACTCCTATATTCACATCCAAATCATTTCTTTAAATGATGAAAAGCATTTGTGGACTCAGCACCAATCCTTGCGGCACACAGCTGTTCACAGATCTCCACTCTGAAAAGCAACCTTTTACCACCACTCTCTGTCTCCTATCTTCAAGCCAATTTTTTGACTCCAATGGCTCGCTCCCCCTGGATCCCACCTGGTCTAACCTCACAACCAGTCTATCATGTGGAACCTTGTCAAACACTTTACTCTGAAGCCCATATTGACAATGTCTACTGTTCTGTCTTCATCAATCATTTTTGTCACCTCCTGTATCAAATTCAGGAGACGTGAGTTCCCATGCACAAAGCCACACTGATTATCCAAACGATGTAAATCCTGTCCCACAGAATCCACTCCAACATCTTACCCAGCACTGACATCAGGCTCACTGGTCTATCGTTCCCTTGCTTTTCCTTACAGCCTTTCTGAAATAAGGGCATAATCTTAGCCAACCTCTCTGTTTTTCCAGCACCTTAACCATGGTTGCCGATGATACATACATCTCAGCAAGGGTCCCAAAAATCTCTTCCCCAGTTGCCACAATGTTCTGGGATACACCTGATCAGGTCCTAGGGTTTATCTGTGTTTTAAGATCTTTAGTGTCTCCTCATTTATATGTGGTCTCTTTTCAAGACATCACTATTTTTCCAAATTCCCTAGCTTTCCCCACAATATATACTGACCTAAAATATTTGTTCAGGATCTCACGCATCTCTTATGTCTTACCAAAATACAGCACTCACATTTATCTGAATTAAACTCCATCTGCCAGTCCTCAGCCCACTGGCCCAGTTGGTCAAGATTCCATTGTATTCTTAGATAGCCTTCTTCACTGCCAATGATTAGATTAGATTCTCCACAGTGTGGAAACAGGCCCTTCGGCCCAACAAGTCCACACCGATCCTCCGAAGAGTAACCCACCCAGACCCATTTCCCTCTCAGTAATGCATCAAACATAGTGTTTGATGCATTACTGAGAGGGAAATCTCAGTCGATTCCCTTGAACTCAGCACCGCCCTCCTAACCTGCAATCTTCTTCCAGACCTCTCTGCCCCCACCCCACTCTGGCCTATCACCCACACCTTGACCTCCTTCCACCTAACACATCTCCATCACCCCTCCCCCAAGTCCCTCCTCCCTACCTTTTATCTTAGCCTGCCTGGCACCCTCTCCTCATTCCTGATGAAGGGCTCCGGCCCGAAACGTCGAATTTCCTGTTCCTTGGAAGCTGCCTGACCTGCTGTGCTTTAACCAGCAACACATTTTCAGCATCAAACACTATGGGCAATTTAGCATGGCCAATTCACCTGACCTGCACATTTTTGGATTGTGGAAGGAAACCAGAGCACCTGGAGGAAAAACACGCAGACACAGGGAGAATGCGCAAACTCCACACAGACAGTCACCCAAGGCTGGAATCGAACCTGGGGCCCTGGTACTATAAGGCTGCAGTGCTAACCACTGAGCCACCATGCTGACCCCCACCCCTGAGCCACCACTAAGCCACCAATGCCACCTGAAAATTCACCTAAACACACTCTTGCCACTCTGGTCACTATATTCAGAAATTAAAGACCCCCCTCCTCCATTTATAATGGCTCTATCATATTTGCAGGTCTCTGTAAATTCCTTGCATTTGTATTCCTCCACATCCTTCCCACTGGGTGGTGACTTACTAACTGCTCTGAGGATTCTGTGGTCCTTGGTGTTCCTCTCTGATATTAGCCCCTGGCTCCCACAGCCCTGCCAAGTTAGTTTAAACCCTCTCTAACAGTAGTAAACCACCTCACAAAAATCTAAAGCCCTCCCTCATGGATCCTCTTTCCAGCCCAGCAATCACCTGTGTTCACCTCCTGATTCTATTCTCACTTGTGTGGGGTGCTGAAAATGTGTTGCTGGAAAAGCGCAGCAGGTCAGGCAGCATCCAAGGAGCAGGAGAGTCGACGTTTCGGGTCTGAGCCCTTCTTCACTTGCGTGGGGCACTGGGAATAATCTGGAGATTCCTACTTTTGAGTTCCTGCTACTAATTAGCAGCAGGAACTCAAAAGTAGGAAGCTCCACATTACTTAAAAGTAGGAAGCTCCAAAACTTCTGACTGCAAGACTACATCCCTTTCCTCCCTCTGTCACGGGGACTGATGAGGAAAACAACTGCTGCCTGTTCCCCCTCTCCCCTCAGTGTGCTCTGCAGCTGCTCAGTGACATCCTTAACCCTGGCACTAGGGAGACAACACACCATCCTGGATTCCCATCTGCAGCTGCAGAAACATCTATCGACTGCCCTCACTCTCCAATCTCCTCTCACTATCGCTCTTCCAGTCTTCCTTGTGCCCCCCTGTACAGCTGCCCCCCCCCCCCCCCCGTGGTGCCAGGAACTTCGCCCTGGCTACACTCTCCAGATGAACCATCATTCTCATCAGGATTCTGAACTGAATCCTGGTTGGAGAGTGGGATACACTCAGGGGATTCCTGTACTAGCTGCCTGGCCCTTTTGGACTGTCTGCTGCTCCCCCATTCCCTCTCTCCCTGCATACTCTGAAGCGGCGGAGTGACCACATCTAGAAACGTTTCTCCCTGGAGCTCTAAGCCTCATGGACGCTCCACACTGACACCAAATGCTGGTGGACCTCCGAAACCCAGAGCTCCAACTGCTGTCACTGACCACACTTCCTGTACTCATGGTATTGCAGGAGCTGGGAAACATTCTGAAGTTCCCACATGGATGCACACTCTCTCCACTCTTGGATTATCTCTTTGCAAAGTTCTGATGACAAACAGCTACTACAGCAGGGCTCACAGTCCAGTGTTCAGTGGGTTCAGTGTTCCAGGGTTTTGGAGAAACTCTCCAGAAAACTTTGAGAAATAGGAGCAGAAATCAGCCATTCAGCCCATGGAGTCTGCTCTGCCATTTGACCTTGGCAGATATGCTTCTCACCCCCATTCTCCTGCCTACTCCAAAGGAACTTTCCATCCCCTTAACAACCATGAACCTATCTATCTCTATCTTAAATACACTCAGTGACTTGGCCTCCCTGTCCTCTGTAACAATGAGTTCCACAGATTCACCACCCTCTGGCTGAAGAAATCCCTCCTCATCTCAGCTCGAAAGGGTCGGCCCTTCATTCTGAGGCTGTGCTTTGGTTACCTCGTCTCTTCTGTTTTCGGAAACATCTTCTCCCCATCCACTCTATCCAGGTCTATCTGTATTCTGCAAATTTCAATAAAATCCCTACTCATCCTTCTAAACTCCATTGAGTACAGACCCAGAGTCCTTAACCGTGCCTCATATGACAAGCCCTCCATCCCCAGGATCATTCTTGTAAACCCCTCCAATGCCAGCACATCGTTTCAAAGAATATGGATCCTAAATCTGCTCACAATATTCCAAATTCAGTCTGATCAGAGCCTTACACAGCCTCAGCAGTACATCTCGGCCCTTGTATTCTGGCACTATTGAAATGAGTGCTAACATTTCATTTGCCTTCCCAAGCACAAACTGGACCTGCCTGTTAACCTTAAGAAAATCCTGAATGAGGTTTGTGCTTTAGATTTCCAAAGGCTTTCCTCATTTAGAAAATACCTCCACACCCTGACTCCATTGATTCCTGAAAGATCATCAAAAATGTCCCCACAATCTCCTCAGTGAGCTCCTTCAGAACACACTGGTGTAATTCATCTAGTCTGGGTGAGTAATCCACACTCAGACATTTCAGCTTCCCCAGTACCTCCTCCTGAGTAATGGCCACTGCACTCACCTCTGCCCCCTAACAGTCTTGAAGTATTGGGACACTGCTGGTGTTTTCCATTGTGCAGACTGATGTAATGTATGTATTCAATTCCTCTGCTTTTTCTTCATTTCCTATTATTCTTTTTCCAATGTCTATTTCTGTCTCCCTCTTCCTTTTTATATATCTGATGAAATTCTTGCAATCTTCTTTTATATTACTGGCTCGCTTTCCCCCACATTTCACCTTCTGTACCCTGAATGTTTTTTTTTGTTATCCTCTACAGGTTTTTAAAGACTTCCTAATCCTCCGGCCTCCCACTATTTTCCACCACATTGTGTGCTTTTTCTTTTGCTTTTATGCTGTCCTTGACCTCCCTCACCAGCCATGGTTACATTGTCCTCCCCTTAGTGTGTTTCTTCTTTTTTGGGATGAATTCCTACTCTGCTTCCTGAATTACCCCCAGAAATTCTTCTGTTTGCTGCCACACCATCTTACCTGCTCGGCTCCCCTTCCAATCAACTCTGGCCAGCTCCTTCCTCACGTCTTTGTCGTTCCCTTTACTCAATTGAAATACTGTTCCATCTGATTACAGCATCTGCCTCTCAAACTGCAGGGGGAATTCTATCGTATTATGGTCACTTATCCAGAGGGACACATTCATCTTCAGCTCACTAACCAAGTTTGCCTCATTACACATCACTGAATCCAGGACTGCCTGTTCCAAACCGCAAGTTGTTTCAAAAACCGTCTCATAGACATTCCATGAAATCTTTTTGTTGAGACGTGCTACCCAATCCACCTATCCATTGAAGTCTGCCCTGACCTTTTTTTAATGACTTTTCTGTCTCCTGATTGATTTCCTTCCCCACACCCTGTTTACTGCTTGGAGACCTGAACTTGCATCAGATTCTTTATTTCTTGGGTTCCTCAACACTCCCCACACAGATTCTACACCTTCTGACTGTACTACAAGCTTATTGTGTATATCTTGTGCATTTAAGTACAACACCCTCAGTCCTACATTGACTGCCCTCCTTCTCATCATTGTCCTCTTATCTGCTGTGCTTGACATTTGATTCATGATCCCTTCCATGCTCTCAGTCCTATTACATCTTCTAGAATCTTTGCCAACCTCTCCTGAGCCCTCCTCCACTTTAAATAGTTTAAATTACTTGGAAACTCAATTTACCTCGATTTGGGGCATCACTTTGTCTCCCTGACTCGGAATGCTTCGTGCATTTAGACACAAAATCTTTAAGTTTGATCTATTATTGATTTTCCCTGCACTTTTATGGTTCCTTTGATGTTCAAAAATTCCAACCCTTCCTTTTATTTACTTGTAACAATCACTAACAAGCATCACTAACCAGCAATCCTACCTTCTCCTTTATCTTCTATTTTCTCAGTTTCCATTCAACTGAACCAAATTACTTTCTCTTTGGGTTGAGTTCAGGCCAATATTTATCATTGAGCCAACATCATTATTGCTCTTTGATGTCATTGCTTCCAGTGGGATCTTGCTGTGCAGAAATTGGCTGCCCCTTTCCTGAAATTGCAACAGTGACTGGTTTTCAAGCAAAGTGTAACTGTCTTTGGGAGAGCCTGAGGTGCTGAGGGCTTGATTGAAACACAATTAGAGTCATAGAGATGTACAGCATGGAAACAGACTCTTCGATCTGACTCATCCATGTCAACCACAGAGACAGAGTCATAGTGTCAGAGAGATGTACAGCACAGAAATAGATCCTTCTGTGTAACTTGTCCATGCCGACCAGATAACCTAAATTAATCTAGTCCCATTTGTCAGTATTTGGCCCATATCTTTCCAAACCCTTCCTATTCATATACTCACCCAAATGCCTTTTAAGTGTTATCATACCAGCCTCCACCACTTCCTCTGGCAGCTCATTCCAAAAATGTACCACTCTCTGCAGTAAAACATTCTACCTTATTTCCCATTTCAATCATTCTCCTGATACTTTCCACCTATGCCCTCTAGTTCTGGACTCCTTCACTCTGACCAAAATATCTTCTGTATTCACTTGATCAATGTCCCTCATTATGTTAAAAACCTCGATATGGTCACCCCTCAGCCTCCAGCGATCCAGGGAAAATAGCCTCAGCCTATTCAGCCTCTCCCGATCGCTCCAACCCTCCAACTTGGCACATCCTTGGAAATATTTTCTGAATCATTTCAAGGTTCCCAACGTTTTTCCTACAGCAGGGAGTCCAGAATTCCACACAGTATTCCAAAAGGGGCCAAACTGATGTCCTATACAGGTGCAACAGCTCCCAACTCCAATACTCAATGCACTGCCCAATAAAGGAAAGCATGCCAAATGACTTCGTCACCCCCCTACCTACCTGCAACTCCACTTTCAAGGAACTAATCTTTTTTGGGATGAACTGGGAGTCTTTCAGTTGTGCTATTTCTAATCACCCTGCTCAGAAACAAACTTCTTGCTTTCACTCGCAACTAAAAATAAGATAAAGGAGGTGATGATTTAATGGTACTATTGCTGAGCTGTTCATCCAGAGATCCAGATTAATGTTCTGGGGGCCAGGGTTAGAATCCTGTCGCAGCAGATGGTGGAATGTGAATTCAATTTTTAAAATCTGCAATTAAGAGTCTAATGATGACCATGAAACAATTGTTGATTGTCAGGAAAAAAACATCTGATTCCCTGATGTCCTTTCGGGAAGGAACCTGCCATCCTTACCATGTGACTCCAGACCCACAGCAATGTGGTTGACTCTAAACTGCCCTCTGGGTGATTAGGGATGGGCAATAAATGCTGATCCTGCCAGTGACACTCACATCCAAGAAGCAATTTGAACAATGCTTGTTTATTTCTGGGGTTTGTTAGGTATTGGCTACAAATGTTCAAATGGATTGTTTTGCCAGTGAATGTTCAGAGAGTTAAAATCTCTTCAAATAACAGGGATTAAAATTGTTTCTCTTGTCTTTCAGGCAGTGAGAACTCTCAGCCCAAGCTGACCCTGCTGCTCCTCTCCCCAGAGCAGGTCAATGCCAAGGGCACTGCCACCCTGGTGTGCCTTGCCAATCACTTCTATCCCGATGAGCTGGAGGTGCAGTGGTAGATGGACGGTGCAGTCATTTTGGACGGGGTTCAAACCAGCAACTACCTGCGAGCTTCGGACAGCACCTACAGTGTCAGCAGCCTGCTGACCCTCTCTGGGTCTGACTGGGAGTCTGACGCTCGCTTCTCATGTGCCCTCACCCACGTGACCCTCCCTTCTCCCCTCAGCAAGAGCATCAGGAGATCAGAATGTGTGTAGAGTGTTCAAGACAGTCCACAGAGGAGACACAACTTTGAATAGAACAGGGCTGAGCTGGCAGGACAAAGGTCATTGTCAGAACTGAATTTCAACTCTCTTCCTTCTCAGGACTGGCTCAGAGACATTTCTGAGGTTCAGGGGTTAAGGCAGGTCATTGGGACACTGTAGATAGAGCTTTACGCTGTGTCAAACCCCATGCTGTCCCTGTTCTGGGAGTGTTTGATAGGGGCAGAGTTGACTTGTGATGCCAAGTAAAATCTCTTGAAGTTGCTGAAGGCTGTCAGCTGTACAAAACAATGTGAACCTCAGAAGTCTCTGTTTCAGTAAACCAGATCTCCTTCCTGCTCAGCCGCCAGTTCCAGTTTAAGGTTTTGTCACTGTTTAAAGGGACAGGATTCTCGTGCTATTGAGAAAACCTCCACAAGTGTTTTCCTCAAGCTCCAATGTGGCTGTGAATTTGAGCAGCATCCTCTGTCTGGGCTGTTAATTGCTGACTGTTTTCTGTCAATGTCAATCTGGAAAAGGGAATAAAGATGAAGAAGATTCAGTCTCTGTGTCTGTGTGCTTTGGAGATTGACCACTCCATTCAACTGGTTGGCTGCATTTCAGCATGGCATTGTCACAATTGGCTCATTGGCCTGTCAATCAATGACACATCCGTTGTAGAGGATACTGACAGCCAATCATCAATCACTTTCAAATGATCCCTTTGATCTGGAATCATTTGAGTTTACAAGATTCCAAACAGATTTCCATTAATGACCACCTGGACCATCTCTGACAGCACCCTCCCCTTCCTGGACTACTCCATCTTCATTAATGATGACCGACTTGACACTGACATTTTATACAAATCTACCGACAACGAGGATTACACCACATCCCAACCTACCTCTTGCAAAAATGACATCCCATATTCCCAATTCCTCTGCCTCCGCCATATCTGCTCCCAGGAGGACCAGTTCCACCAAAGAACACACCAGATGGCCTCCTTATTTAGAGACTGCAATTTCTCTTCCCACATGGTCAAAGATGCGCTCCAACGCAGCTCGTCCACATCCCACCCCTCCGCCCTCAAACCCCACCCCTCCAAACATAACAAGGACAGAATCCCCCTGGTGCTCACCTTCCACCCTACCAACCTACGCATAAACCACATCATCCGACGACATTTCCGTCACCTCCTAACGGACTCCACCACCAGGGATATATTTCCTCCCCACCCATTCCTGCTTTCCGCAAAGACCGTTCCCTCCGTGACTACCTGGTCAAGTCCACGTCCCCCAACAATCCACCCTCCCTTCCTGGCACCCTCCCCTGCCACCGCAGGAATTGCAAAGCCTGCGCCCACACCTCCTCCCTCACCTCCATCTAAGGCCCCAAAAGAGCCTTCCACATCCATCAAATTTTTATCTGCACATCCACCAATATCATTTATTGTATCCGTTGCACCCGATGCAGTCTCCTTTATATTGGAGAGACTGGACGCCTCCTTGAAGAGTACTTTAGGGAACACCTCAGGGACAAGCACACCAATCAACCCCACTGCCCTGTGGCCCAACATTTCAACTCCCCCTCCCACCTTGTCGAGGACATGCAAGTCCTAGGCCTCCTCCACTGCCGCTCCCTCACCACCCGATGCCTGGAGGAAGAACGCCTCATCTTCCGCCTCCGAACACTTCAATCCCATGGCATCAATGTGGATTTCACCAGCTTCCTCATTTCCCCTTCCCACACCTCACCCCAGCTCCAACGTTCCAGCCTCAGCACCATCCTCATGACCTGTCCTACCTGCTTATCTACCTTTCCACCTATCCACTCCACCCTCCTCTCTGACCTATCATCTCCATCCCCACCTGAATTCACCTATTGTACTCTTTGCTACCTTCCCCCACCCTCCTCTCTGACCTATCACCTCCATCTCCACCCCATTCACCTATTGTACTCTATGCTACTTTCTCCCCAACCCCCCCATATTTATCTCTCCACTCTGCACCACCCTACTTCTATTCCTGATGAAGGGATTTTGCCCGAAACATTGATTTTCCTTCTCCATGGATGCTGCCTGACCTGCTGTGCTTTTCCAGCACCACTCTGATCGAGCCTCTGGTTTCCAGCATCTGCAGTCCTTGTTTTTACCGAGAAACACAAAGCTGTTAGGACTCAATAATTACAATCTTCGACATTCCCTCTTCACTCTGTGGTCCACGCTCAGGTGCTGAGATTGCACTCTGCACTCTTTGCTGCATGCTGTGTTGTACCTGAAGTGATCTTAGGCCAATCACTAACACTGCAGGCTGTGTGTTCCTCTGAGTGCGAGTATACTACATAATGATGCCTGTAGGTGCCACTCTGAGTGTGTGTGTGATATTCAACCGAGTCAACCGAGAAGGAAATGAACAGCAGAGTTTGTTTTCTCTGTTGAATAAATTCACCTTGTTTGCTCCTTGAGCACCTGAATAAGGGGCGAGGCTTGTGTCTTATAATAAATCTATTGGATTATAACCTGGTGTCGTATGATTTTTGACCTTGTCCTCTGATCACTTTCAGGTTATTCCCACGAGCACTGCATGTTCTTGCTTCTCCAGGCCAAGAGGTGGCGATCTTGACAATGGATTTGTCAATGGTCTCCATCAGAGGGGACCCACAAATCAGGGACAGAGACCAGAGATTACAGACCCCGCTCTTGCTCCTCAGTCCCAGACCCGAGCACAACTGGCCCCCTGGGGTCCCGTTGTTGTGTCCCGGACCCTGTACATAATACAAAAGGGGCAACTGATCCTTCTGATTTTTCCCAACCTCACCAGGTCTCCACAGTCACTGAGATTATTTAAAGGCAGCCTTTGCCAATTAAGGACCCTGACTGATGGGAAACAGACTGAAATGGGTCAATAATACAGTATTGGGGAGTTACAGATGCAGATTGCAAAGTAGAAATCTGATGCTGTGGCTCTAACAGAGATCGGGCGGGACTGGGAATTCCTGGATCCAAAGTGTTCAGTAAAGATAGGAAAGAAGGAAAACTACGGGAAGTGGTGGGATTGTTCTGGAGCCAGACAGTACTGACCAACCTTAGGCTCTGAGATATGATGGCGATGAAGGTGAACTCTACTGGGTTTTAACTCACTGTTACCAGAGTAAAACAGGGATTACCCATTTCACAAGAGAGTAAGTGGAACTAACAAACCAGGTGCATGTGAAACACCCACCCCATCCCTGAGAGAGGGGCACAAGAACAGGGACATTCTCAGACAGAAAGGTTGCTAAAAATGGTATCACCTCGAGAGTGAAGGGTGGGGTGGGGATAGTGACAGTGACACCCCCCAGAGAGTGGGGAAAGCAACACTGACACATTTAAAACTGTATTATCATAAGTGAGAATTCAAACAGCCACCCACTCCGTCACACGGTGTTGAAGATGCACTGTCCTCATCATAACACGTTTGAAAACTTCTTCATAACACGTAAGGGGAGAGAAACATTGAAAACTGTATTGTCACGAGTGAGGATCCATTGAATTCTCAGACCATGATATTAAATGTTCCCAGCCGTAAACAACACTGGTGTATTGACGTCATTCTCTTATTAAACAATATTAAAACCTCGGTCAAACATTTTCCTGCAGACAGTGTATTTAAAATATCAAGAGGCTTCCCAATTTGTTGGTTTGATCAGTGACGTAGCAAGGAAGCAGCAGCTGCCCCATGAACTCCAACAAAAGAATGAGAACAGGCTCTTCATACGGAGCTGGCTCCCGAGAATCCAATTCAACAGCAGGGACCAAAGAACAAGGAACAATACAGCACAGGAACAGGCCCTTCGGCCCTTCAAGCCTGTGCTGATACATTTTGCCCTTCCTCACTGAAACTATCTTCACCTACAGGATTCATGTCCCCCTATTCCCTTCCTAATCATGCATTAGTGCAGGTATTTCTTGAATATTTCTATTGTGTCTGCTTCCACCCCCTCCTCTGGCAGTGTGTTCCAGGTACTCAACTCCCTTTGTGTGAAATACATGTCTCCCACATCTCTTTTAAATTCCCCCACCTCTGCACCTTGAACCTCTCTTCCCTGATAATTGATCCCTCCAAACTGGAAAATAAACGCCTCATATTTTACACTCTACCTATGCCGTTCACAACTTTACAAACTTCTATCGGGTCATGCCTCATTTTCCCCCATTCCAGTGAAAACAAACGCAGTCTATCCAACATTTCTTCAGAACTAAAATCTTTCATACCAGACAATATCCTGATAAACGTTTTCTGCACCATCTTCAAAGCATCCACATCCTTCTGGTAGTGTGGTGACCAGAACTGTATGCCATATTCCAAGTGTGGCCGTACTGAAGTTCGATAAAGCTGCACGTAACTTGTTTGTCCTTACACTCAATGCCCCTTCCAATGAAGGCAAGCAGGCCATAAGCCTTTTTTACTGCCTTACCTCCCTGTGCTGCCACCTTCAGTGATCTGTGAACATACACACCCAGATCCCGCTGCATATCAATACTCCAAAGGATTCTGCCATTCACTGTATAATTCCCACCTGTACATCATCTTTCAAAATGCATCACCTCACATTTGCCTGGATTAAACTACATCTTCCATTTTTCTGTCCATGCAACCAACTGATCTACATCCTGCTGTATCCTCTGACATACTTTCTCATTATCCGTAACTCTACCAATCTTTGTATTAACCGTAAACTTATTAATTAGACCAGATACGTTTTCCTCCATATCATTAATGCAGACCATATACAGCAGAGTTCCCACCACCGATCCCTGTGGAACACCAGGAATCACAGCCCTCCATTCTGAAAACCACCCTTCCAACACTGCCCTCTATCTCCTCTGACTCAGCCAGTTCTGTATCCAATGTTGGGAGCATTTTAGACAAGGCACCTTGTTGCCAGCTCGTTACTGCAACTTGATCCAGTACATTCAGAAAGAGGAAAAGGACAATGTGCAGATTGTTGAACAGGACCCTACACCTGGGCCTGAGGCAGGGGCCCAAGCTCCAACACACTGGCCTCACTTCACACCAACCTCCACACAGTGCGGGTTCATGAACTCCAGACATCAATCCCTCTGGGTCTGGGACGGAGTGAGGGAAGAGTCAACAGGGAGTAAAACAATACGGAGACACTGTGTTGGAAAGTGTTTTATGGAGGAAACATACTTTGTGATACTCAATACTGACATTATCTCCGTGTATCACAGAATGAAAAAGACATAATCTGGAGACAATCAAAAGTCACACCAAAGTACTTCGTTTTGATATATCATTGCATGCAGGGCATTTTCATTGCGGTGAGATAAGTATCCTGGTCCGAAAGCTGTTCTCTCTCTCTCTCTCTGTTTCTCCTCGTTTCTACAGATGGAGCCGGTTAGATCCTCATGAGTAAAAAATGAGGTCTGCAGATGCTGGAGATCACAGCTGCAAATGTGTTGCTGGTCAAAGCACAGCAGGTCAGGCAGCATCTCAGGAATAGAGAATTCGACGTTTCGAGCATAAGCCCTTCATCAGGAATAAGAGAGAGAGAGCCAAGCAGGCTAAGATAAAAGGTAGGGAGGAGGGACTAGGGGGAGGGGCGATGGAGGTGGGATAGGTGGAAGGAGGTCAAGGTGAGGGTGATAGGCCGGAGTGGGGTGGGGGCGGAGAGGTCAGGAAGAGGATTGCAGGTTAGGAGGGCAGTGCTGAGTTGAGGGAACCGACTGAGACAAGGTGGGGGGAGGGGAAATGAGGAAGCTGGAGAAATCTGAATTCATACCTTGTGGTTGGAGGGTTCCCAGGCGGAAGATGAGGCGCTCCTCCTCCAGCCGTCGTGTAGTTGTGTTCTGCCGGTGGAGGAGTCCAAGGACCTGCATGTCCTCGGTGGAGTGGGAGGGGGAGTTAAAGTGTTGAGCCACGGGGTGATTGGGTTGGTTGGTTCAGGCGGCCCAGAGGTGTTCTCTGAAGCGTTCCGCAAGTAAGCGGCCTGTCTCACCAATATAGAGGAGGCCACATCGGGTGCAGCGGATGCAATAGATGATGTGTGTGGAGGTACAGGTGAACTTGTGGCGGATATGGAAGGATCCCTTGGGGCCTTGGAGGGACGTGAGTGTGGAGGTGTGGGCGCAAGTTTTACATTTCCTGCGGTTGCAGGGGAAGGTGCCGGGGGTGGAGGTTGGGTTGGTGGGGGGTGTGGATCTGACAAGGGAGTCACGAAGGGAGTGGTCCTTGCGGAACGCTGATAGGGGAGGGGAGGGAAATATATCCTTGGTGGTGGGGTCCGTTTGGAGGTGGCGGAAATGGCAGCGGATGATACGTTGTATGCGCAGGTTGGTGGGGTGGTAGGTGAGAACCAGTGGGGTTCTGTCTTGGTGGCGGTTGGAGGAGCGGGGCTCAAGGGCGGAGGAGCGGGAAGTGGAGGAGATGCGGTGGAGGGCATCGTCGATCACGTCTGGGGGGAATCTGCGGTCCTTGAAGAAGGAGGCCATCTGGGCTGTGCGGTGTTGGAATTGGTCCTCCTGGGAGCAGATGCGGCGGAGCCGAAGGAATTGGGAATATGGGATGGCGTTTTTACAGGGGGCAGGGTGGGAGGAGGTGTAGTCCAGGTAGCTGTGGGAGTCAGTCGGTTTATAATAGATGTCTGTGTTGAGTCGGTCGCCCGAGATAGAAATGGAAAGGTCTAGGAAGGGGAGGGAGGAGTCTGAGACAGTCCAGGTGAATTTCAGGTCGGGATGGAAGGTGTTAGTAAAGTTGATGAACTGTTCAACCTCCTCGTGGGAGCACGAGGCAGCGCCGATACAGTCATCGATGTAGCGGAGGAAAAGGTGGGGGGAAGTGTAGTTGCGGAAGATGGACTGTTCCACATATCCTACGAAGATGCAGGCATAGCTGGGCCCATGCGGGTGCCCATGGCAACTCCTTTCGTTTGGAGGAAGTGGGAGGATTGAAAAGAGAAGTTATTCAGGGTGAGGACCAGTTCATTCAGTCGAAGGAGGGTGTCAGTGGAAGGGTACTGGTTGGTGCGGCGGGAAAGGAAGTAGCGGAGGGCTTTGAGTCCTTCGTGATGGGGGATGGAGGTGTACAGGGACTGGATGTCCATAGTGAAAATAAGGCGTTGGGGACCGGGGAAGCGAAAATCCTGGAGGAGGTGGAGGGCGTGGGTGGTGTCCCGAACGTAGGTGGGGAGTTCTTGGACTAAAGGGGACAGGACCGTGTCGAGGTATTGGGAGATGAGTTCGGTGGGGCAGGAGCAGGCTGAGACAATGGGTCGGCCGGGGCAGGCAGGTTTGTGGATTTTGGGCAGGAGGTAGAAACGGGTGGTGCGGGGTTGTGGGACTATGAGGTTGGAGGCGGTGGATGGGAGATCCCCTGAGGTGATGAGGTCCTGGATGGTCTGGGAGATGATGGTTTGGTGGTGGGAGGTGGGGTCGTGGTCAAGGGGGCGATAAGAGGAGGCGTCCGCGAGCTGGCGTTTGGCTTCAGCGGTGTACAGGTCAGTGCGCCAAACTACCACCGCGCCTCCCTTGTCTGCGGGTTTGATGGTGAGGTTGGGATTGGAGCGGAGGGAGTGGAGGGCTGCACGTTCTGAGGGTGAGAGGTTGGAGTGGGTGAGAGGGGTGGACAGGTTGAGTCGGTTGATGTCACGGCGGCAGTTGGCTATCAAGAGGTCGAGCACGGCGGCAGTTGGCTATAAAGAGGTCGAGCACGGCGGCAGTTGGCTATAAAGATCCTCATGAGCCCGAGTTTATTTATACTGTTCAGTAATGTGGGGATGCCGATGGTGGACTGGGGTACACCTGATGAAGGAGCAGCACTTCGGAAACTTGTGATTGCAAATGAACCTGTTGGGTTAGAACCTGGTGTTGTGTGACTTCTGATTTTGTATTGTTTGGACACAGTGAAACAACCTCCTTCTGGTAACTATAGAGTACTTGCACTGCGACTGAGGATTATGGGTAACGACTCCTTCCATTAGCCATGAGTAAACCCACAGTCATTCCAGTCGATTCCAGTAGAAATGACCTGTCAGTTGCTTCCCTGAAATTACATGGTTCAATACCGCCCTCTCCAGGACAATTCAGGAAGGGAAACAAATAACCGACACGTCAACGTCTACCCCATCCCTGGAGAAATCAAAATAAATGGCATACAGTTCAAATGATCAAACTGGTGAGGCTTGAATTCATCTCCTTGAAAGACTGGAGCCTTAGCCAGAAACTGAGCCATGACATGGGTGAACCTGGTTTGTCAGATTGAAAGGTCGAGTGTCCTTCGGATGAGCACTGGAATCAACAACAAATTGAATTATACTCAAAGATCTAACAAACGGTTCTCAAAGCGTGCCCGCCAAACTGCAGAGAGCAGCACTTCAGGCTTCGCGTCCCCATCTCCATCCTTGCTTGTTGCCCTTCCTCACTGTCCTGCAGAGGGCAGTGGTGAGCCATGAGTTTCCCGAAGAGGATCTGAAGGAGGGACAAGATCATGTCCTCGGCCTGAGCACAACTGCCTGACCTGCTGTGCTTTTCCAGCACCACACTTTTCGACTCCGAGCAAACTATCCCTCAGGAGAATGAGCTGTGACACAAGAGGAAACGTGGGAGTGTTGGAAAGGCACCGGCAGCCTGGTCAGCCTGCAGAGGGGCAGAAACAGATTTGATGAATGAGCTGATATGATCCCGAGCTGAGATGCAGACTCAGGCTTTCAGAGCTACACAGTTTACATTGTTATTGACCGTGACTCCATGGACAATGCTCCTGGCCCATAGTCAAAATGGTCATCGGATTGAAAGCCACCTCAGAAATGAGAGAACAGATTCCAGGCTGAGACTGTGGTGCACTGCTACAAGTTGCACAGTCTCTGGCACCATCATTTGAGACTCCATCACCACCACACCCCGACCATCCCCAACCCCACCTCAGGGGGCTCGACAAGATCCCATTCTGAGGAGATTCCCTCGGGGGCCCTGCTCAAAATTCAACTCGTGCCACCAACACACATTTGTTTTGTTATTCATTTACTGTCTGTGGGGCCTTACCATCTTGTCTATGAATGTGACTGCTCTATGCTCACAGCTTTGACTATTCTGCGATGATTTTAAAAACTGCATCAACAAGAGTTCTTTCCACATTTTTATGTAAAAGGGGAGCAGTGAGCAAGTGAAAATGCACACCGAAGGCAAACACTGAAGCTTCAGCCAAAGGTTTTTTTTGCGCCATGTTATCCTGCATCCTGGGCATTTCCTTCCAATGTCCGAGATGGTTATCAGACTGTGAGGGAGGCTGACAGATCAGACGGAATCCTTCAGACAAGGTACACAAGGGCACAGTCCAGGCTTGCTGTAAACATTGGCCTTCCTTCTGTTGAAGGGCTGGGAGCTTCCCTATGGCAGTTTCTCAAACACATCCTCTGTGGAATTATCACAGACTCTACTGAAATGGAATCAACTCAGAGGGGAGAAGAAAATGGGAAGAAGGGTGAGCATCAAGATAGGTGGGCGTGTGTGGAAGATTCGGTGCCATTAAAATTCCCAACTGGGTATCACAAGGAAAACTCAAATCGTTATGAGGATATAACAGGGAGAATCCTCACTGATATAAACAGGCTGAGTGTCAGAGACCCCGAGCCTCCAGTGCCTGACTCTCTCTGAGGCATTACAGTCAAGGACTGTTCATGTGTCAATGAAGGGAGACTTGGTGACATGGGGTTATATTATAATCAATGATCGGAGAGGTACAGATTAAAGATAAATGGCCGAAGTTTCAGAGGGAGCATAAGGAAACACATTTTCACCCAGAGGGTGGTGGCAGTCTGGGGACTCACTGCCTGTAAGGGTAGTTGAGGCAGAAACCCTCCCATAACATTGAAATGTTTCAATGTGCAGCTGTGATGCCAAGGCATACAGGGCTACAGGCCAAGTGCTGGAACATGGAATTAGAATGGTGAGGTGGATGTTTGACTGGCTTTGGCTCATTGGGCCAAAGGGCCTTGTTCTTGTCGACCAATTGTAGAAGTCTGACTCTCCCAGGACTCCAGCAATGTGGCTGACCCTTACCTGCCATTTGAAAGGCCGAACAAGCCACTCAGTTTCAGGGCAGTTAGAGATGGAGAACAAATGCTAGTTTTGCCAGTGACCCCCACATCCCAGGAAAGAATAGACGGCCTCAGTGGTAACACCGTCACCTGAACCTGCAGGTTTCAAGCCCCACTCCAGACACTGGAGCAATATCCTGAGGCTGGCAAAGACAAAGATGCCATCTGCTGGATGATCGGTTAAACCACTGCCGTCTCAGGTCGATGTGAATATAAGGGCGTTGTGACCGTCTCAGGGAAACTCTTCCCAGTGTGCTGGCCAATGCTTCTCTTATAACCAATGGCATTAAAACAGATACAAAACCAAAAAAATACTGCAAATCTCAAATAGAAGCACAATGCTGGAGAAAGGGAACAGGTGCACCCTCTGTGGGGAGAGGAGGAGTTAGCTTTTTGGGTGCAGTGATGTTTTATCAAAAAGGCAGCAAAATTATATTTTATTTAATTTTATTTGTTTTATATTATTTTATTTAAATTTTGCTGAAAAAAAGTTTAGCCTGCTTGATTGGCACCACATCCAAAACATCCAGTCCCTCCACACTGACGTTCAGTAACAGCTGTGTGTTCGATTTACAAGATGCACTGCAGAGATTCACCAAAGATCCTGAGACAACAGCTTCCAAACCCATGACATTTAAATCAAGGACAAGGGCAGCAGATACATGGGAACTTCACTGCAGCAAGATCCCCCCCAAGACATTCACCAGTTTGATTTGGAAATATAACACTGTTTCTACATCATCACTGGGTCAGAATCCTGGAATTCTCTTCCTAAAGGCATTTTGGGTCTACTTCCAGCACACAGACTGTAGGGGTTCAAGAACTCAGCTTAGCAGCACCTTGTCCGTGACAATTAAAGATGGACAGTAAAATGGCTGGTAAAAGTATGAGTTGGCATGCTTTGAACATAGAACATAGAACAGTACAGCACAGAACAGGCCCTTCAGCCCACAATGTTGTGCCGACCATTGATCGTCATGTGAGCTGAACCTAATGTACGAACTCTCAAATTTCTGTGACCATATGCATGTCCAGCAGTCTCTTAAATATCCCCAATGACCTCACTTCCACAACTGCTGCTGGCTACTCATTCCATGCTCTCACAACTCTCTGCGTAAAGAACCCGCCTCTGACATCCCCTCTATATACTTTCCGCCAAACAGCTTAAAACTATGACTCCCCGTGTTAACAGTTTCTGCCCTGGGAAAAAGTCTCTGGCTATCAACTCTGTCAATGCCTCTCATTATCTTGTACATCTCAGTTAGGTCCCCTCTCTTCCTTCTTTTTTCCAATGATAAAAGTCCGAACTCAGTGAACCTCTCTTCATAAGATAAACCCTCCATTCCAGGCAGCATCCTGGTAAACCTCCTCTGAACCCTCTCCAAAGCATCCACATCTTTCCGATAATAGGGCGACCAGAACTGGACACAATATACCAAGTGCGGTCTAACCAAAGTTTTATAGAGCTGCAACAAGATCTCATGGCTCTTAAACTCAATCCCCCTGTTAATGAAAGCCAAAACACCATATGCTTTCTTAACAACCTGTCCACTTGGGTGACAATTTTAAGGGATCTATGTACCTGCACACCAAGATCCCGCTGTTCCTCCACACTGCCAAGAATCTTTTCTTTAATCCTGTACTCAACTTTCAAGTTCGACCTTCCAAAATGCTTCAATTCACATTTATCCAGGTTGAACTCCATCTGCCACCTCTCAGCCCATCTCTGCATCCTTTCAATGTCACGCTGCAGCCTACAACTGTCCTCTATACTGTCAATGACAACTCCAACCTTTGTGTCATCTGCAAACTTGCTAACCCATCCTTCAATCTCCTCATCCAAGTCATTAATAAAAATTACAAAGAGTAGAGGCCCAAGAACAGAGCCCCGTGGAACACCACTCACCACTGACTTCCATGCAGAATACTATCCTTCCACGACACACTCGCTGCCTTCTGTCGACCAGCCAATTCTGTATCCAGACAGTTAAACGTCCCTGTATGACCTGATGAACGAGCCTACCATGGGGAATCTTATCAAATGCCTTGCTGAAGTCCATATACACCACATCTACCGCTCGACCCTCATCAACTTGTCCAGGAACATCCTCAAAGAATTCAATAAGATTCGTGAGGTATGACCAGCCCTTCACAAAGCCGTACTGACTGCATTTAATCAAGCCATGCTCTTCCAGATGGTCATAAATCCTATCCCTCAGAATCCTTTCTAACACCTTGCAGACAACAGAACGTGAGACTGATTGTTCTATAATTGCTGAGGATTTCCCTATTTCCTTTCTTGAAGAGAGGAATTACATTTGCATCCCTCCAGTTCCAGGTATGACTCCGGTGGAGAGCGAGGATGCAAAGATCTTCGCAATCGGCGAAGTAATCACATTTCTTGCTTCCAAAGCAGCCGAGGACAAAGTCTGGTCTGGCCTTGGCGACTTGTCAATCTTAATGCTTGCCAAAATTTTCAGCACATTAGCTTCCTCAATCTCTATCCGTTCCAGCATGCTTACCTGCTCCTCAATGGGTTCATTCACTACAAGGTCCTTTTCTTCAGTAAAGACAGAAGCAAAAAACTCATTTAGGGCTTTCCCTACCTCCTCAGACTCTATACACAAGTTCCCTATGCAATCCCTGATCGGCCCTATTCTTTCTTTGATCATTCTCTTATTCCTGACATATGTGTAAAATACCTTTGGATTCTCCCTAATATTTGCTGCCAAGCCTTTGTTGTGCCCCCTCCTGGCTCTCCTCAGACCATTGTTGAACTCCTTCCTCGCCTGCCTGTAATCCTCTAGAGCTGAGCGAGACCCTAGCTTCCTCTACCTTACGTAAGCTGCCTTCTTTCTTTTGACAAGAAGCTGCTCCGCTCTCGTCATTCAAGTATCCTTTATCTTAACCCTTTTTGCCTCTCTCAGAGGAACACATTTATGCATCACTCGCAACAACTGTTCCTTAAACCGTCTCCACATGTCTATAATGCCCTTTCCATGCAACAATTGCTCCCAGTCCATGCTTCCCAACTCAAGTCTCATAGCATCATAGTTTCCTTTTCCTCAATTAAGTATCCTCCCATTGTACCTGCTTCTCTCCTTCTCCATAGCTAGGTAGAATGCGAGGCGGTTGTGGTCACTATTACCAAAATGCTCTCCCACCGCAAGATCTGACACCTGCCCTGGCTCATTGCCAAGCACCAAATCCAAAATAGCCTCTCTCCTCGTCGGCCTGTCAATGTTCTGAGTTAGGAAACTCTCCTGAACACACCTTACTAAAACAGCTCCTTCCAAACCATCTGCTCGAAGGAGGTTCCAATCAATAGGCAGTACGGTGGCACAGTGGTTAGCACTGCTACCTCACACACCTGAGACCCGGGTTCATTTCCCGCCTCAGTCGGCTGACTGTGTGGAGTTTGCACGTTCTCCCTGTGTCTGCGTGGGTTTCCTCCGGGTGCTCCGGTTTCCTCCCACAGTCCAAAGATGTGCAGGCCAGGTGAATTGGCCATGTTAAATTGCCCGTAGTGTTAGGTAAGGGGTAAATGTATGGGTGGGTTGCGCTTCGGTGGGTCGGTGTGGACTTGTTGGGCCGAAGGGCCTGTTTCCACACTGTAATGTAATCTAATCAACATTGGGAAAGTTAAAGTCACCCATTACAACAACCCGACTACATTCACACTTTTCCAAAATCTGCCGACCTATGTTTTCTTCAATCTCCCTGCTGCTATTGTGGGGCCTGTAGTAAACCCCTAATGAGGTGACTGCTCCCTTACTGTTCCTAATTTCCACCCATACTGACTCAGTAGGCAGACCATCCTCGACAATGGAAGCTTCTGTAGCTGTGATAGCCTCTCTGATTAGCAGAGTTACATCCCCTCCTCTTCCCCCCCGCCCTATTCTTTTTAACTGTTCTAAACCCTGGAACATTCAGCAACCATTCCTGCCCCTGAGAAACCCACGTCTCTGTTATGGCCACAACATCATAGCAGCAGGTACTGATCCATGCTTTAAGCTCATCACTTTTATTCCTGATACACCTTGCATTAAAGCAAACACACTTGGTTCTTTCCTACAGGCTGCGCTACCTCTTGCTATTGCCTCATCTCCATCAACTCTCACCACCGGTATACAGCTCAGGTTCCCACCCTCCCTGCCGTACTAGTTTAAACCCTCCTGAACTACTTGAGCAAGGCTTCCACCCAGGACATTCCTCCCCTTCTAGTTCGGATGCAACCCATCGTTCTTGTACAGGTCCCACCTTCCCCAGAACGCATCCCACTTATCTACATATCTGAAGCCCTCCCTCCTACACCAGCTGCACAACCACATGTTAAGCTGTGCCCACTCCCTGTTCCTCGCCTCACTATCTCGTGTCACCGGTAGTAAACCCGAGAACACTACTCTGTTCGTCCTGCTCTGCAGCTTCCACCCTAACTCCCTGAAATCATTTTTTATACCTTCGATCCTTGTCCTGGCTATATCATTGGTGCCAATATGTAACACAATTTCTGGCTGTTCGCCCTCTCCTTTCAGAATCTTATATACCCGATCAGAGACGTCCCAGACCCTGGCACCAGGGAGGCAACATACCTTCCGGGAATCCCGATCCTGACAACAAAATCTCCTGTCAATTCTCCTAACAATTGAGTCTCCTCCCATTAGCGTTTTCTATTCTGCCCCCTTCCCTTCTGGGCGACAGTGTCAGGCTCAGTGCCAGGGAACTGACTGCTATGGCTTTCCTCTAGTAGGTCATTCCCCCCCAGCAGTATCCAAAACGATATACTTATTGCTGAGGGCAATGTCCACAGGGGATCTCTGCACTGTCTGTCTGTCCCCTTTCCTCCCCTGGACTGTAACCCATCTATCTTTATCCTGAGACTCAGGAGTGACCAACTGCTGGTAACTCCTCTCAATTACCACCTCAGCCTCCTGAATGATCCATAGTTCGTCCAGCTCCAGCTCCAATTCCCTAACACGGTTTTCAAGGAGCCGGAGTTGGGTGCACTTCCCGCAGATGTAGCCAGCGGCGACGTGTGTCATTTCTCTCACCTGCCACATTCTGCAGGAGGAGCAAGCAACTGCTTAAGGACCAGAAAGTGAGACTGTGATCTTTCAGTTATTCCTGGACGTTGGTGTGACGACATCTCAATAATTGTGTATAGTTTTAATCTCCTGACTGAAGGAAGAACATGAATGCATTGGAGGTGGTTCAGAGGAGTTTTACCTGATTGATCCCTGGAATGAGTGGGCTGTGTGATGAGGAAAGATCGGAAAGGCTGGCCTTGTTCTCAGTGGGGTTTAGAAGAGTGAGGGGTTTTCCTGTCCCACTGTATTCTCCAACCCCTATCTGCTTCCCTCGTGTGTCATACCCTCCTGCCCCTTACTACACGTGGAATTGAACTGTGCGGTCCTGAGGCCTAGAACTTCCTGCTGGAACAAAGTCTCCAGGTATCTCTGGTCCTCCTTTTTATTTCAACTCAGCCTCCAATCCAAACCCACTGTGTGTGAGAGTTCCCGTAGTTTTGTACATTCACTTCATATGTCTTTACCCTGAATCATTTCAATTCTCACTGACAAATGAAAAATATCCATTCCTTCATTAAACCAGTCATTGTCTTCAGTCTGTTTTGAAGTTTCAGTACTTTCCATTTTGTTAACCTTCCCTAATGGACATGTCCTGAGACAGTCTACTTAGACAGTCCCTCATACTGAACAATTCCCAGCTGATCTGCTTACCAGACTCCTATTCTCTTGTTTATCACTTTGTCTCATTCAAACCAAGTGCATGTGCAGGCTCCCAGCAGCTGAAGTGACAGTTCCAAATCAGTTTGGAAAAGCAAAGGTAGACTCCTTCTCTGAATTCACCAAACTACCACACTGACCAAACGTCCCAGCATTCCCCTCTGTGCTGGCTGCACTTAGTGTGAGCTGCAGCATGTAGGCCGCCCTAAATTTATACTGTTTCTGATTTATATCACTCCATTCTGTTGTGCTATTGTTCAGGATCTGGGTTAAGATCACTCATTTCTCAGTTGAAAGCTTTCTTCTTTCAGACTGAGAGAGATTTATATTTACAACCAGCAAATGTGACTTCAATGTTGGAATCTGTTTTCAGGATTGATGGGCTCGATGGTTTGATTCAATGAAACGAGGTATGAAATACCTGCGACTCTTGTTGCAATCCAACCTTCTCTGTCTAATCTCTTCACGGGTCGACGTTTCGGGTGTTACACTTCTTCAGGACTGGGAGTGGGTGTTGGGGGAGCTGCAGATAAATGGGTTTGTGGGGGGGGGGCGGAGCAGGGTGGTGAAGTAGGGATAGGTTGAGAAAGGTAGAGAGTGTGACCTGATTGGTCGATGGGAGAGATGCATCAGGATTCATCCCTCCCACCCCCTTTATCTGCAGCTCCCCCAACACCCCTCCCCAGTCCTGAAGAAGGGTTACAGCCAAAACATTGACCTCTCCACCTCCTGATGCTGCCTGGCTTGCTGTGTTCTCCCAGCCTCCTGCTTGTCACCCTTGAATTCCAGAGTTTGCAGGGGTTTTTTGTCTCTAATCTTTTCAGGCGCCAGGATGAGTGTGAGGAGGTTGGGTTTTGATGGAACTTACCCACAGAATGAAGTCAAAAGAAGCAAAGCAAGAAAAGCAAGTGGATCAAACTCGAGTGTGCAAATTGTGAGCAAAAAGTAATTATTTCCAGTTCAGCAATTGGAAAGGAGAGAGTGACAACATTGAATTGCTTCTGGTGTCATCCTCTGCGCCCTAATGTTCACAGTGCCAGCTCCACATCCTTCCATTGGCTTTGTCATTGAGAGGCAACAGTTCCCTTCCCACAGCCCTTTTTAAAATGCCCTGCCCGGGGAATCACTCAGACAGAGAATATTTCATCTTTTCTGGGAAAGGTGGAGAATTATTGGATGTCGTTGAGCTGCTCTCTCAGACTTCAGTGACTGACAGAAGTATGTGTGTAGTCTGTGGATTCTGGAGACAGATCACTGAGATATTCCTCACTCCCATCAAAACCTGACTTTATTCTGACATCAGTGACTATTCTTCATTATAAAGTATCCCCCCCCCCCCCCAGCCACAGTTTGAGGTAGGACAGTTCACACCCAGCCCCCATTTCCTCACATTGGAATCAAGAACCAAACTTGCCCCATCTCAGGATTGCCCTCTGAATGTGGTGTCAGTGTGCTAATGCTGTGTTTGAATGAAAGAGCCACCGTGGAATCTGGGACTGAATCCAAGGGGTTTCTGAGTAGCCTCCCCACTGTGTGAGGGTCTGTTTGGATAAGATTTCAGCCCCATGGGTTCCCATTGATACTAGACCCATGGAGTGAGATTGCTGGAGCCACATGTGGACTGAGGAACACAACAGTCAGGACAATGAGCTGCTCTGGAATCCACCCTGAGCCCTGGATGATCCTCACTGAGATGGTCCAGGAGCTACAGAATATGACAGCAAAAAGTGGAACCAGTTTATCATTGACTTCCCTCCCCAGCCGTGATTCCCAGACTCTCCCGGACTGAACATTCTCATTGTGACTCCAGGGACACGGCGCAATTCCATCTCATTGGAGGAGGAAAGAAAACCCAGGTTTAATTTATAGAATATTTATTTCCCAAACCCTGTGGAATTGTGATTCTGAGTAACAAAATCCTGCCGGTCATATTCATCAATACAGGGTTCCCAGTGGCTCTGGCTCCTAAACAGTTGATTTGAATTTCTTGGCTTGTGATCTTGCTGTGCCTAAGGGATGGGTGAGGGTTGATGGGGAATTTCTATCAGATTATTGTGTTCCCCGTGTCCCCTCCTGCCTTCCTTCTTTTCCCCATCTATTGGGAAAGATTTCCTTGATACCCCGCATTCCTGCTGTAAGTGCCCCTTCTGGACACAATGGTAGCATTGCCCACCTGCTCCGGGGACCCCATTGCCCCCACGATTCTCCCCCTCTTTCTCCAGGCCTTGAGGGTGGAGGTTAACGCTTCACACACCCTTTCCCGTAGGCTTCAGCTCGGGCCATTCCCAAAGCACACACGAGACAGAGACGGAATCTTCTTCATCTTTATTCCCTTTTCTAGATTGACATTGACGGAAAGCAGCCCAGACAGAGGAAGCTGCACAAATTCACAGCCACAATGGAGCTTGAGGAAAACACTTGTGGAGATTTTCTCAATAACATGAGAATCCTGTCCCTTTAAACAGTGACAAAACCTGAAATTGGAACTGGCAGCTGAGCAGGAAGGAGATCTGGTTTACTGAAGCAGAGACTTCTGAGGTTCACATTGTTTTGTACAGCTGACAGTCTTCAGCATTTTCGAGAGGTTTGAGTTGGCATCACAGGACATCACTGCCCCAGTCAAACACTCCCAAAACAGGGATAGCATGGGGTTTGATACAGAGTAAAGCTTCTTTTTGATGATCGCAATGACCTGCCTTAACCCTTGAACCTCAGAAGTGTCTCTGAGCCAGTCCTGAGAAGGAAGAGAATTGAAATTCAGTGCTGACAATGACCTTTGACCTACCAGCTCAGTCCAGTTCTATTGAAAGTTGTGTCTCCTCTGTGGACTGTCTTGAACATTCTATACACATTCTGATCTCCTGATGCTCTTGCTGAGGGAAGAGGGGAGGGTCACATGGGTGAGGGCACAAGAGAAGTGAGCGTCGGACTCCCAACCAGACCCAGAGAGGGTCAGCAGGCTGCTGACACTGTAGGTGCTGTCCGAAGCTCGCAGGTAGTTGCTGGTCTGAACCCCGTCCGAAATGACTGCACCGTCCTTCTTCCACTGCACCTCCAGCTCATCAGGATAGAAGTGATTGGCAAGGCACACCAGGGTGGCAGTGCCCTTGGCATTGACCTGCTCCGGGGAGGGGGGCAGCAGGGTCAGCTTGGGCTGAGAGTTCTCACGGCCTGAAAGGCAAGAGAAACAATTTTAATCCCTGCCATTCAAACTGATTTCAACTCTCTGAACATTCACTGGTAAAACAATCCGTTTGAACACTTGTATCCAATACCTAACAAACCCCATAAAAGGACAGGGATTTTTAAAAATTGCTTCTTGGGATGTGTCACTGGCACGGCCAGCATTTATTACCCATCCCTAATTGCCCCTGAGAAGGTGATGGTGAAAGAAAAGGGACAGTTTTGGACCATTGCTTAGAGAATGAATGTGGGCAGCTGGAAGGGCTATCAATGGGGAAGCATTTCAGTGACAGGGATCAGAACTCAGTGAGACTGAGGGTAGGGATGGGAATGGAGAACCGTGCAACAAGTGTAAAAGTTTTCATTTGGGAACAAACCATTTTACTGAACTGAGCAGTGACTTGGTAAAACTGGGCTGAAAGACGAAATGCAGGGGTGAAAGCAAAGAGCTGACAGGATAAAATGCATCAAATGAAGTCAAGGAAATCCCAGTGATGTTGATAATCACCGTAAGAACAAGAGAATGAAGGAATGTATGAGACCCATTCAAAAAAAAAGGGACAAAGCAGGAACTTTGTCAGGAGGAGGACTGTACAACATTGGAACGGCATCTTTCACATCTGAAAGACTCCCAGTTCATCCAATGAAAAGAAAGATTCATGCTGTCCTCAAGACATTTGCAGACAGTGTGGGGCTTGTTTGAAATATGGTTGTTGTTGTCATATAGGAAATGTGCAAGCTGGATTGTGCACAGCAAGATCCCACAAGCAACAATGAACCAAGGAACATTTTGAGTGATGTTTGTTCAGGGATAAATATCAGCCTGAATACGATTCAAAGAGAAAGTAACTGGAAGAGTTGGATAGAGAATGAGAAAATGTAAGTTAAAGGAGAAGGGAGGATTACTGGGTAGTGACGGGATTGATTGTTACCAGGAAATAAAAGGAAGGGTTGGAATATTGTAAATGTCATATTGTACTAAGGAAACTTAAAAGTGTAGGGAAGCTCAATACTAGAACAAACTTAAAGGCTTTGTCTCTTAATGCATGACCCATTCAGAATAATGCAGACAAAGTGGTCCCACACAAGCCAAGGTAAATCAAGCTTCAAGAAATTTAAACTGTTTGAAGAAGGTAGGGGCTCAGGACACTTTATTAAAGTATCCAGACCAAGCAATAGGATCGAGAGGAAAGGATCAGGAATTGAACTTGAGGCCCCGCAGGGTGGAATGGTGGATCAGTGGTTAGCACTGCTGTCTCACAGCTCCGGAGACACAGACTCAATTCCAACTGACTGTCTGTGTGGAGTTTATACATTCTCCCCGTGTCCACTTGGGTTTCCTCCCATTGTCACAAAGATGTGTAGGATAGGAGGATTATCCATGGGAATGGTAGGATGAGTGGAATACGTCTTGGAGGGTCAGTCTGGGCTGAATGGTCTGCTTCCACACTGTAGGGATTCTATGATTTCTAAAGGAGACAACTATGAGAAGGAAGCAGGTAATGCATGACTGAGAGTGCAGTACTTAGATGCATCGAGTATATGAAACAAGGTAAATGAGCCTGCAGTGCAGGAACATGGCTGCAAGGGGACCAGGGCTGGGAACTAAATTTCCAAGGATATACATCCTATTGAAAGGAAATGCAGGGGGACAGAGAGTCACGTGTGAAGGAGGAACTGAAGGTAATCCTTTTTAGTCAGGAAATGGTCTTGGGGAGACTGATGGTATCAAAACTTAATGTGTCCCCAGGGCCTGATGCTCTACATCCCAGAGTACTTCAGAAAGTGAGTGTCAAAATAGTGGACCCATTAGTGGAAAGTGACCAACATTCTGTTGACTTTGACAGAGTTCCAATGGACTGGACAGTATCCAATGTAACTCCACTTTTTAATAAAAGGAGGGAGAGTGCAAATGAGGAATTAGACATGAGGAAAACGCTGGAGTCAGTTATTAAAGATATAATAACTGAGCATTTGGAAAGCAGTGACAGAATCGGTCAAAGTCATCACAGATTTACTAAAGGGAAATGAGGCCTGGCACATCTTCTGGAAGTTTTTGAGGATGTGATCAGTAGAGAGTGGGTGTAGGAGATTCAAGATGGCAGCAGTCTGAACAGTCTGGTGTGTTGGGCTCTGTGCCATACCCCAGGCAAGGTGGGTTCCTACCCCTCCCCCCATTGTTAGTCTCCCCTGACAAGCCGGGCACTCCCCTACTATGTCGGGCACGCCCGCAGCCGTAACCTCAAACTCTGTGGCAGCGCCCTTCAGTTCAGTGCAGCAACAGAATTTACTAACGAAGCCTTGGAGGCCACAATGGAGAGCTCCAAGGGGCGGGCCTTGAAGGAACAAGTAGACGACCTCGAAAATCAAGGTCAGAGAAAAATCAACAGATCTTGGGCTTACCTGAGCATGTAGAAGGTGAAAACCTTGCTGATTTCCTCAAGCGGTGGCCTCTGGAGTAGCTGGGCCTGGAGATCAAGTCGGGCCGGGTGAGTGTGGAGTGGGTCCACCGCATCGTGATGTGTAGGTCTGGGCCGGCCCAGCACGACTCCAGCATCACAAGGAAAAGCATTTAATGATAGAAACAGCCAGAAGACTGGGAAGGGATCCACAGGCTTTGGCTAATAAAGGTTTGAAAATAATGTTTTTTCATGACTTTTCTGGGGCCATAATTAAGAAAAGAAAGATCTTTGATGATGTCAAGAAAACAAAATTAAACATTGAATACTCTCTGAGGTACCCGGCGGTGTGACGTCTCAGTTATGGGGGAGCTGTCTACAACTTCAACTCGACAGAAAAAGTAAAAGAACTCTTGAATTCGCTGAAATGATAGACTTTGACCGAGAAGGAAGAAGGAAAAGAGGCGTGTGGACAATGGCATAATGTAGTTTTTAAAAATCTTCTCTCTTTGATCTTTTCCCTTTTGGGATCTCACACTTTGTAGGCTTGGTATTGCTTCAGTGGGAGATCTGGTATGTTTTATATTCTATCTGTTTGGTGGTTTTTAATTACTCTATTGTTCTGATTTGCTGGGTGAGGGTGGTTAATCCTTTGATGTAAAGATGTGTGGGGTTGAGATGAGAAGGGGGAGGGATGGGTGTCCGTTGTTAACTTGTCGGAGTGGAAATAATATGTTATTTTTTCCCTTTGTTTGGGTTTGGGGCCCGGCCTTAACTGGAAGGTGCTGGGATGGTTGTGAGGTTGGGAGTGAATGGCCCCAGTGGGCAAGGGGTGGATCTCTGGAAATTTGTGTTTTTTGTGTTTATTTGTTGACATTAGGAGTAGTGGTTAGATTTTTAGACAATAGACAATAGACAATAGGTGCAGGAGTAGGCCATTCTGCCCTTCGAGCCTGCACCACCATTCAATATGACCATGGCTGATCATCCTTAATCAGTATCCTGTTCCTGCCTTATCTCCATAACCCTTGATTCCACTATCCTTGAGAGCTCTATCCAACTCTTTCTTCAATGAATCCAGAGACTGGGACTCCACTGCCCTCTGGGGCAGAGCATTCCACACAGCCACCACTCTCTGGGTGAAGAAGTTTCTCCTCATCTCTGTCCTAAATGGTCTACCCCGTAATTTTAAGCTGTGTCCTCTGGTTTGGCACTCACCCATCAGCGGAAACATGTTTCCTGCCTTCAGAGTATCCAATCCTTTCATAATCTTATATGTCTCAATCAGATCCCCTCTCAGCCTTCTAAACTCAAGGGTATACAAGCCCAGTCGCTCCAGTCTTTCAGCGTAAGGTAGTCCTGCCATTCCAGGAATTAACCTCGTGAACCTACGCTGCACTCCCTCAATAGCCAGAATGTCTTTCCTCAAGTTTGCAGACCAGAACTGCACAAAATACTCCAGGTGTGTTCTCACCAGGGCCCTGTACAGCTGCAGAAGAACCTCTTTGCTTCTATACTCAATCCCTCTTCTTATGAAGGCCAGCATGCTATTAGCCTTCTTCACTGCCTGCTGTACCTGCATGCTTACCTTCATTGACAGGTGTACAAGAACACCCAGATCTCTTTGTACTGCCCCTTTACCTAAATTGATTCCATGTAGGCAGTAATCTGCCTTCCTGTTCTTGCCACCAAAGTGGATGACCATACATTTATCCACATTGAACTGCATCTGCCATGCATCTGATCACTCACCTAACCTGTCCAGGTCACCCTGTAATCTCCTAACATACTCCTCACATTTCACTGTGCCACACAGGTAAGCATCATCAGCAAATTTGTTAATGTTATGACTGATACCATCTTCTATATCATTGATATAAATTGTGAAAACCTGCAGTCCCAGCACTGATCCCTGTGGTACCCCACTGGTCACTTCCTGCCATTCCAAAATGGAGCCGTCTATCACTACTCTTTGTATCCTGTCGTCCAATCAACTTTCAATCCAAGTTAGTACTTTGCCCTGAATTCCATGCACCCTAATTTTGCTCACTAACCTCCAATGTGGGACTTTATCAAAAGCTTTCTGAAAGTCCAGGTACACTATATCTACTGCATCTCCCTCGTCCATCTTCAGAGTTACATCCTCAAAAAATTCCAGAAGATTAGTCAAGCATGATTTCCCCTTCATAAATCCATGCTGACTATGACCTATCCTGTTATTACTATCCAGATGTTTCGTAATTTCATCCTGTGCAATAGACTCCAGCATCTTTCCCACCACTGAGGTCAGACTAACTTGTCAATAATCTCCTGCTTTCTCTCTCCCACCTTTCTTAAAAAGTGGTACAACATTAGCCACCCTCCAATCCGCAGGAACTGATCCTGAATCTATCGAAAACTGGAAAATAATCACCAACGCTTCCACAATTTCTCGAGCCACTTCCTTCAGTACCCTGGGATGTAGACCATCAGACCCCGGGGACTTATCAACCTTCAGACCTAACAGTCTCTCCAACACCAATTCCTGGCAAATGTAAATTCCCTTAAGTTCAGGTCCTTCAGCCACTGTTACCTCAGGGAGATTGTTTGTGTCTTCCCCAGTGAACACTGATCTGTAGTACCAATTCAATTCTTCTGCCATTTCTTTGTTCTCCGTAATATATTCCCCTATATCTGTCTTCAAGGGCCCAATTTTAGTCTTAAGTTGTTTTGGTGGTGTTTGTCGAAATTGGCTTAAGATTTGATAAAGTCTGTGTTGTTTCTTTCCCACTCGTTGCATATTGAATGGGCTCCTTCCTCTCGGGGGGACTGCGGGCTGCAGTGTGAGGTCATGGCTAGCGATCTGTTCAGGTGGTGCACCTGGAATATAACGGGGAGTCATTCCCCCATTAAAAGGAAAAAGGTGCTCACAAATCTTAAAAAGGGAAGGGTTGACATTGCTCCACTGCAAGATATGCTTTTGACTGACAGGGAACATCTGAAGTTACAACAGGGGGGGGGGATATGATAGGGTATTCTTCTCCTCTTTCAACTCCAAATGCAGAGGAGTGGCCATATTGGTACGAAGGAACCTCCCATTTCAGGTGATCGATCAAACCAAGGATGAGCATGGATGGTTCATTATTCTCAAGGCTGTGGTACAAAGAGAAGAGTATGGCATCCTGAACGTTTACTGTCCCGCGGCACATCCTCTCAAATTTTTAATTAATGCAGTCTTTAAGTTAATGGCTCTTGGGGTGCGCTGTATGTTTATAGGAGGAGACCTATGTCTCATGGACCCTGGGGTGGACAGGATGCAAAGGGGGCTGTCGGGTACACCTCTGCAGACTAGACAGTTAGTGGACTTGTGCGAGGAGTTGAGATTGGTGGATGTGTGGAGGTGCCCCTACCCGAATGGGAGGGACTTTACCTTTTACTCCAACCTGCCCAAGTGCCACACAAGAATTGAAATGTTCTTTGTTCCATCGGCTTGTTTGGACTTGGTGTTAGCCTGCAGGATTGGGGACGTAACTATTTCGGACCATCTGGCAGTATATTTCGGTGTTAAGACTAAAGGTAGTGGAGTAGACACACAACAATGTCGCACAAATCCGTTTCTGTTGAAGGATGTCAACTCTGTACAGCATATCACAAGGGAGTTCAAGGTATTTTGGGACATCAATCGGGCTATGGCCAGTAACCCATCAGTGCTCTGGGAGACCACCTATTTCACACTTGACAATGAGAAGGAGGCAGAGAGGACAGCAGCAGCTGATACTTGAGGCCCGGCTGAAGGCAGCCAAATCGGCACATTACCCCAGACCACCCGGGGTCAGATTACAATGGGTCACGGCTCTCCGGGCTGCTCTGGACTCAGCGCTCACACAAGTGGCAAAGAGAGGGGTGTCCTTTGCAAAGCAAAGGCTGTTTGAATATGGGGATAAGCGAGGTAGATCCTTGGTTTACCTGGCTAGGAAGGAAAGTGCTCCACAGTCCATTGTGTTTATCAGGGAGAGAACTGGCAATGTCACTCGTGAACTGATGACAATCGATGCCAGATTCCGGGCTTTCTATGCCGGGTTACACCGGTCAGAGGGCTGTGGGGATGGAGAAGTGAGAATGGAATCCTTTTTTTGAAAACTTGGCCTTCCCTGGTATAAATGCAGATCAGGCCTCCCTCTGACAGTACAGGAGGTGCAAGAGGCGTTAAGGCAGCTCCAAGGTGGTACAGCACCTGGTCCAGACAGATTCCCATGTGGATTTTACAAGGAGTTCATACACATGTAGCTGAACCACTGCTGGAGCTGTATAGTCATTCCTATGGCCAGGGCTGTCTTCCACCTTCTCTTACAGAGGCTAATATCTCCCTTACTTTAAACAAAGAGAAAGACCCTGAGGATTGTGCATTGTATAGACCCATCTCGTTGTTGAATGTGGATTTCAAAATTCTATCAAAGGTGTCAGTTCTGAGACTGGAGAAGGTGCTGCCTGTTTTTATAAAAGAGGAGCAGATGGGTTTTATCACAGGCCGCAGCTCCTCCAACAATATCAGGCGGGTATTGCACATAGTTCAACTATGTCAGCAGAGAATGATTCCGGGTTTGCTGGTCTCCCTGGAGGCAGAAAAGGCTTTTAATTGGGTGGAAAAAAGCGCTCGTATCTCTTTGCTGTTCTCGATCGTTTTGGTGTGGGAGGGGCCTTCGCCAGGTGGGTGGCAGTGTTATATAAAGACCCCAAGGTGGCGGTTATCACGAATGGGGTTAAATTGAGGAACTTTGGTGTGGGGAGGGGCAGCCGACAGGGATGTCCCCTGTTATTGCTACTGTTTTCCTTGATACTTGAACCACTGGCAGAGAGTGTCTGAAAAGACCCTGAAATAACAGCACCGAAGGTAGGAGTTGGGGAAACAAAAATCACTCTCAATGTGGACAATGTCCTTCTGTTTGTAGCTAACCCCGAAAAGCCCTTACCCCAGCTAATACAAAGCATTAAATTATTCGACAGCTTTTTGTGATACAGAATAAATTTTCCAAAATCGGAAGTCCTGCCTGTGGGGGGATTGGTGCAGGTACTGAAACTGGAGGATGGAATGGAGTTTCCTTTTAGATGGTCACAGAAAGGTTTTCCCTATCTGGGAATTTTTATTACCCCTCACTTCCCACAACTGTATGGAGCTGACCTTGCGTCGCTGTTTGAGAGGGTAAAGCAGGACTTGCAGCGATGGGAGGGAATACCCAGATCATGGTTCGGCTGTATAGCCTTGATTAAAGTGAATGTTGTTCCTTGGTGGTTCTATCCTGTGAGGATGCTCCCTTTGTTATTACCCAACCAGGTGCTGCGGGGGTTTGCGGAATGGCTTGGATCATTTATTTGGCACTGTCAGCGCAACTTAATTAAATTTACCAAGTTGCAACTTTCGCAGGATAAGAGGGAGTGGTGGACCTCCCAGATCAGAAGAGATGTCAAATTGGCACCCTGTTGCTATATGTAGGTGAATGGGTGCGTAATGACTCAAAGTCGATATGGTTTGATGTAGAGGCCTCGCAGGCGAGGTATCCCTTCAGAAACTTACTATTCATGGATAAGATGAGATCAGTAGGTGCGCATTGTGAAAGTCTGATTATCATAAATACAGTAAAGCATGGAGAATAATGCGGCAGGGTGGGGGCAATTTGCCGTTCAACCCGTTAGTGGGACCCCCAGGATTTAGACTGGGATCAAAGGACTCTGGCTTCAGAGCATGGGAACGTAAAGTAATCCCCTGTCTGGGAGATTTATTTGAGGGAGATGTCTTGATGTCTTTTAGCCATTTAGGTCAGAAATAGGGAATCACTGATTGGGACCATTTCCGTTATTTCCAGGTTAGGGATTACACATTGCTTTTGGTCCTGTTACAAGATCCGCGGATCCTGGGGGGCCATAGTGAATGAGCTGGAGACAATCCTGGGAATGGAAGTTTGGGAGGATCTGGTGTCCCCCCTTTTGGGAACGACCGAAACTTCTCTCTTTGGGTGAGCACGGGAAGAGGTTATTCAACATTCTTACACATTGTGTGAGGAAGGACATCCTAATGAATTGAATATCAGCAAAGCCTCCAGGTCTTTCAGGGTGGCACAGACTTGTGATGGAGCACGTCCCACAAGATTACCTGACAGTATGGGGAACCACGGAATGGAGCAATTTTCTAAGACATGGCGGCCCTTTCTAAATTACATCAACATGAAACTGTCAGCAGTACTGATTAGGGCCTTTATATCGGCACGAGGGCTGTATGTGGTGGTCAGGGGACCTTAGGGAGTTAGTGGGGGGAAGTTGTAGTAAATACAGGTATAATCACTGTTGCTCCTGTGGACGGGAGACTTGATGGAGGGTGCGGCGAGTGGAGTCATGTAATATAGTACAGTGCCGTGCAATTTAATTTTAGTGGATTGTAATTAAATTTAATGTTATTTTATTTTATTTGAGTTTGTGCTGATTTGTTTTAAGTTAAGCAAATATGAGGCAACTGTATCTTGACCAACAGCTGGCAGTTTATTCACATTACTCTATTATAAGATAATATTTTTTCAATAAATATTTACTAAAAAAAGAGAAACATTTGGGAAAATTAACAAACAGAAGCACAAGCAACAGAAATGATCAGGAGTGGTGAGAAAGGAGGGAGAAAAAGAGGTTCCTGTCATATGGGGAGAGAGAGAGAGAGTTCTGAAGGAGAGAGAGAGAGTTCTGAAGGAGAGAGAAAGAGACAGAGAGAGAGAGTTCTGAAGGAGAGACAAAGGTCTGCAGGAGAGAGAGAGAGACAGACAGAGAGAGAGAGTTCTGAAGGAGAAACAGAGAGAGTGTTCTGAAGTTCTGAATCAGTACAAGTGATCTCAAAAGATGCTCAAAGTTTGCAACGTTTTCCTGAAAATGAACATCACAAATCCAGTCCATTTAAATGAATAAAAATCAATTTCCTTTCTGTAATAATTTAAAATCAAAAAATAAAATCAAGACTTATCATAATGAAGTAAGTGCAAGTATTTAAAATCCTCAATACTTCTGCCTTCCACTTCAGTCATGCAGATATAGTCCTCCTCACTCAGAGGGAGTATTCAGTGTCTGGTATCAGCCATTTTTCAGAGTCTCAGAGCTAACATACACCAAACACATATCATCACACCACTAGATATACTTTTTTAAAAAGGTAAACTTAGGTGTAAATACAATAATAAAATTGAATGTGCAAACTTCTTTGAATTCAAGTTCTTGCTACAGTTTGGATAAATAAATGGGGTCGGGTTGTATATAAATAGGTCGGGAAAAAGGTTGGCACTTCTGGTATCCACATCCTGCCAGTCAGCTGACTCCACCAAGGATCGATATCCCAAACCAGCTACTTATTGAGGAAATTCTATGCCAGATGTCAAAACTCAATCAGAGAGAGGAGTTTAGAGGCCGAGGTGGATTCTCTTCCGCTCGGGGCATGAGGTTTGGTTTTTTTCTGGAGTCCACAAGTTGGCCAATGGCATGGCCCATGTTAGGATAACATGAGTTTTAACTGTTGCCCCTGAATCTGATTCAGTACATTTACTGTGTCTTTTATCAGAGCTTCAAAAATATCATCTGCCAACTGCATCTTCACACAAAGCTCTTCCTCATCATAATTCACCCATTGGGCTTCCTCCTCATAAAGCTCTTGAACCTGCCAGAAAAAAACAGAGGGGGTGTTATTGTTTTTATATCAAGATTTATTTGTTACAGCTCTTTCCTCTCGTACTGAGCAGCGTTTGCCCTGAAATCACTCAGACTGCAGGCCTCCCACTTTCCTTGTGTCCAGTATCTCACAAGTGGCCATTCCCACACAGCAAGTGGAGCTTGGACAGGAGTTCTGGAGGGCTCGCTGCGAGATCAATGGAGAGTCACTAGTTATTCTTGTACAAAACAATACCAAGTCTGAGAAGGTTAAGGACTGGCTACATAAATTAGGTCCAACCTGAATATTTCCAGCATTTTTTACTTTTATTAGATAAACGAGACTTGCATTCTCTTGAGTAAAGATGACTAGGGGATGGATCTATAGAAGTGACTGAGATGATTTGACAGCGAAGGAAGTGAGAAACTAGTTCCTTTAATGAGGCATGCCAGAAATAGGGCATGCAGGAAAATAAGACTTAGGTTGATTAGGGGGGTGATGTGAAGAAGCCTTTTGCCACACAAACAATACTAAAATAATCTGGTTCCTTCCAGCCTTAAAAACTATTGTGACTGTTACAGCATTTCAATACAAGCAGTGAGAGATATTTGTAAGGTCAAGTAACAGTTCAGAACAATTAGGAGATCAATATACAGAGTTAAGATGCAAATCAGCTATGATTAGGAGTACGAGAACTGACTGAAGGGTGCTGCTGGCTTAATCCTGTTCCTACCTGGTTTTGAATTTGATTCCAATGCCACAACTCCTCAAACAAGTGAGATCAATCACCAATATTGCCAGTAACATAATAAACGAGTGGAGATGTTTTACTCAGTCTGCACAACCAGAAAGGAATGCCCACCACAAGGAAAGAGCTGGTGAGTGTAACTGAATTACACGTTTTAACTTTAGGCTGGCCCTCTGCCCTGGTGTAGCTGTGGCCTGACGGTATCACTACTTGAGCTGGTGCAGAACAGAGACTTCCAACCCTTGCCTAATGGACGCACACTATCAGCTGTAAGTGTTTGATCCAAAGAGGGAAAAAATCAAAGATTTGATTTTTTTTTGGCAAACCAAGCACCCAATTTTTTAAAACTTCAGTGTTGGGATGCATGTTGCACCCCCCCCCCTCCCCATTTCTCTTTGGAAAGATATTTGTCTTGAAGTGCTGCAGCCTGCGTGTTGAAGGAACTCCCACAGCACTGCAAGCTCCGGGATTCCAGGAGATTAACCATGTAAATATAAAAGGAAAGGTGATATCTGACCAAGTCAAGGTGGTGGTGTGGCCTGAAGATAACGGTGTTCTTACAGACCTGTTAAACTCATCAATCTGCTGACACATGTTGTGTTGTGACACACCAACACATGGGGAGGACTGGAAAGGTCAGCAAAAACTGCCTTCTAATTTTTCCATACTTTTCATTTTGGACTCAAATGGGGATAAAGCAACTTTAAAACCCAAGGATTGTTCAGGGATTGCTGGAACTTCTCAGTAGCAAGTTCCCTGACACACACTAAGTGCTACTCACACAGTTCAAGCAGTATTAGATGGCTTTCAGACAAGCTGCAGCCAAGGGCTGTGTTCAACAGGATCTTCAGTCAACAGTAAGTAGCTAACTAGTCACTAGGCCACAGACAAATATCCTTCGGACAAAAACGGAGATTGGCTCCCAGGTAACTGATCAGCTGGGGCTGTATACAAGTGAATTGAGAAATCACCAGATCTCCACAAGTTAAGGATCTGTCTCTGCAGTAAAAAACCTGAAGAAAACCAGCTTCTTTTCCCTTCAGCACTTGCTGTAAGCTGTGGCTATTAATTGATAAGTTACAGACTTGTACACGTGTGAACTAGTCACTCTGTGCCTCCTGAAAACCAATGGAAGCATCTGGAGAAGGAAGATCAAGGAACAGCATTCTGATCAGCACAAGGATTATCTCAGAAAAAGCCATCAATAGGTCCATGGAAGTACGTTCCCAGTCTTTCTCTTTATGCAAAACACCCAGTGCACTTTGTCCCGTCTTTCTGTCTGTGTATGTGTAATGAGGAATGCATGTGGTAGGGCTTGTTAGTTTGAGGAGGGTCTGCCTACTGAGTCAGTATGGGTGTAAATTAGGAACAGTAAGGGAGCAGTCACCTCATTAAGGGCTTACTACAGGCCCCACAATAGCAGCAGGGAGATTGAAGAAAACATAGGTCAGCAGATTTTGGAAAAGTGTGAATGTAGTCGGGTTGTTGTAATGGGTGACTTTAACTTTCCCAATATTGATTGGAACCTCCTTTGAGCAGATGGTTTGGAAGGAGCTGTTTTTGTATGGTGTGTTCAGGAGGGTTTCCTAACTCAGTACATTGACAGGCCGACGAGGAGAGAGGCTATTTTGTATTTGGTGCTCGGCAATGAGCCGGGGCAGGTGTCAGATCTTGTGGTGGGAGAGCATTTTGGTGATAGTGACCACAACCGCCTCACATTCTACATAGCCATGGAGAAGGAGAGAAGCAGGCACAATGTGAGGATATTTAATTGAGGAAAAGGAAACTATGATGCTATGAGACTTGAGTTGGGAAGCATGGACTGGGAGCGATTGTTCCATGGAAAGGGCACTATAAACATGTGGAGATTGTTTAAGGAACAGTTGTTGCGAGTGATGCATAAATGTGTTCCTCTGAGACAGGCAAGAAGGGGTAAGATAAAGAAACCTTGGATGATGAGAGCGGGGGAGGTTTTCGTCAAATGAAAGAAGGCAGCTTACGGAAAGTGGACTAAGCTAGGGTCTCGCTCAGCTCTAGACGATTACAGGCAGGCGAGGAAGGAGCTCTAAAATGGTCTGACGAGAGCCAGGAGGGGGCACGAAAAAGGCTTGGCAGGAAATATTAGGGAGAATCCAAAGGCATTTTACACATATGTGAGGAATAAGAGAATGATCAAAGAAAGAGTAGGGCCGATCAGGGATAGCATAGGGAACTTGTGTATCGATTCTGAGGAGGTAGGGAAAGACCTAACTGAGTTTTTTGCTTCTGTCTTTACTGAAGAAAAGGACCTTGTAGTGAATGAAACCATTGAGGAGCAGGTAAGCATGCTGGAACGGATAGAGATTGAGGAAGCTGATGTGCTGAAAATTTTGACAAACATTAAAATTGACAAGTCACCAGGGCCAGACCAGGTTTATCCTTGGCTGCTTTGGAAGCGAGAAATGTGATTGCTTCACCGATTGCGAAGATCTTTGCATCCTCGCTCTCCACCGGAATCGTACCTGGAACTGGAGGGAGGCAAATGTAATTTCTCTCTTCAAGAAAGGAAATAGGGAAATCCCCAGCAATTATAGACTAGTCAGTCTCACGTCTGTCGTCTTCAAGGTGTTAGAAAGGATTCTGAGGGATAGGGTTTATGACCATCTGGAAGAGCATGGCTTGAATAAATGCAGTCAGCTCGGAATTTGTGAGCTGCAGGTCATACCTCATGAATCATATTGAGTTCTTTAAGGATGTTACTAGACAAGTTGATGAGGGTCAAGTGGTGGATGTGATGTATATGGACTTCAGCAAGACATTTGATAAGATTCCCCATGGTAGGCTAGTTCAGAAGGTCATACAGGGAAGTTTAACTGTCTGGATACAGAATTGGCTGGTCGATAGAAGACAGTGAGTGGTAGTGGATGGAAAGTATTCTGCCTGGAAGTCAGTGGTGGGTGGTGTTCCACAGGGCTCTGTTCTTGGGCCTCTACTCTTTGTATTTTTTATTAATGACTTGGATGAGGAGATTGAAGGATGGGTTAGCAAGTTTGCAGATGACACAAAGATTGGAGTTGTCATTGACAGTATAGAGGACAGTTGTAGGCTGCAGCGTGACATTGACAGGATGCAGAGATGGGCTGAGAGGTGGCAGATGGAGTTCAAACTGGATAAATGTGAAGTGATGCATTTTGGAAGGTCGAACTTGAAAGTTGAGTACAGGATTAAAGACAGGATTCTTGGCAGTGTGGAGGAACAGCGGGATCTTGGTGTGCAGGTACATAGATCCCCTAAAAGTGCCACCCAAGTGGACAGGGTTGTTAAGAAAGCATATGGTGTTTTGGCTTTCATTGACAGGGGGATTGAGTTTAAGATCCATGAGATCTTGTTGCAGCTCGATAAAACTTTGGTTAGTCCACACTTGGAATATTGTGTCCAGTTCTGATCGTCCTATTGTAGGAAAGATGTGGATGCTTTGGAGAGGGTTCAGAGGAGGTTTACCAGGACACTGCCTGGAATGGAGGGCTTATCTTATGAAGAGAGTTTCACTGAGTTCGGACTTTTATCATTGAAAAAAAGATGGAAGAGAGGGGGCCTAACTGAGGTGTGCAAGATAATGAGAGGCATTGATAGAGTTTATAGCCAGAGACTTTTTCCCAGGGCAGAAACTGTTAACACGAGGGGTCATAGCTTTAAGCTGTTTGGCGGCAAGTGTATAGAGGGGATGTTAAGGTGGGTTCTTTACGCAGAGTTATGAGAACATGGAATGAATAACCAGCAGCAGTTGTGAAAGCGAGGTCATTGGGGATATTTAAGAGACTGCTGGACATGCATATGGTCACAGATATTTGAAAGTTCGTACATTAGGTTCAGCTCACATGAGGATCAATAGTTGGCACAACATTGTGGGCTGAAGGGCCTGTTCTGTGCTGTACTGTTCTATGTTCTATGTTCTAAGCACGCCAACTCGTACTTTTACCAGCCGTTTTACTGTCCATCTTTAATCGTCACGGACAAGGTGCTGCTAAGATGAGTTCTTGAACCCCTGCAGTCCGTGTGCGGTAGGTAGACCCACAATGCCTTTAGGAATGGAATTCCAGGATTCTGACCCAGTGATGATGGAGGAACAGTGTTATATTTCCAAATCAAACTGGTGAATGACTTGGAGGGGATCTTGCTGCAGTGCCGTTCCCATGTATTTGCTGCCCTTGTCCTTGATTTAAGTGGTCGTGGGTTTGGAAGCTGTTGTCAAAGGATCTTTGGTGAATCTCTGCAGTGCATCTTGTAAATCGTACACACAGCTGTTACTGAGCGTCGGTGTGGAGGGACTGGATGTGTGTGGATGTGGTGCTGATCAAGGAGGCTAAACTTTTTTTCATCAAAATTTAAATAAAATAATATAAAACAACATAAAATTAAATAAAATATAATTTTGCTGCCATTTTGATAAAACATCACTGAACCCAAAAGCTAACTCCTCCTCTCCCCACAGGGGCTGCACCTGTTCCCTTTCTCCAGCATCGTGCTTCTATTTGAGATTTGCAGTAATTTGGTTTTGTATCTGTTTTAATACCATTGGTTTTAAGAGAAGCATTGGCCAGCACACTGGGGAGAGTTTCCCTGAGATGGTCACAAAGCCCTTATATTCACATCGACCTGAGAGGGCAGTGGTTTAACCGATCATCCAGCAGATGGCGTCTTTGTCTTTGCCAGCCTCAGGATAGTGCTCCAGTGTCTGGAGTGGGGCTTGAAACCTGCAGGTTCAGGTGACGGTGTTACCACTGAATCCATCTATTCTTTCCTGGGATGTGGGTGTCACTGGCAAGACCAGCATTTGTTCCCCATCCCTAACTGCCCTGAAATTGAGTGGCTTGCTCGGCCTTTCAAATGGCAGGTAAGGGTCAGCCACATTGCTGGAGTCCTGGCAGAGTCAGACATCTACAACAGGTCTACACGATCAAGGCGCTTTGCCCCATTGAGCCAAAGCCAGTCAAACATCCACCTCACTATTCTAATTCCATGCTCCAGCACTTGGCCTGTAGCCCTGTATGCCTTGGCATCACAGCTGCACATTGAAACACTTCAATGTTATGGGAGGGTTTCTGCCTCAACCACCTCTCCAGGCAGTGAGTCCCAGACTGTCACCACCCTCTGGGTGAAAATGTGTTTCCTTATGTTCCCTCTTAACCTTCGGCCATTTATCTTTAATCTATACACCTCCGATCATTGATTATAATATGACCCCGTGTCACCAAGTGTCCCTTTATTGACACATGAACAGTCCTTGACTAATGCCTCAGAGAGAGTCAGGCACCGGAGGCTCGCGGTCTCTGACACTCAGCCTGTTTATGTCAGTGAGGATTCTCCCAGTTATATCTGAGTAATGATTTGAGTTTTCCTTGTGATACCCAGTTGGGAATTTCAATGGCACCGAATCTTCCACACACGCCCACCTATCTTGATGCCCACCCTTCTTCCCATTTTCTTCTCCCCTGTCGGTTGATTCCTTTCAGTAGAGTCTGTGATAATTCCACGGAGGATGTGCATGAGAAACTGCCACAGAGAATCTCCCAGCCCTTCAACAGAAGGAAGGCCAATGTTTGCAGCAAGCCTGGACTGTGCCCTTGTGTACTTTGTCTGAAGGATTCCATGTGATCTGTCAGCCTCCCTCACAGTCTGATAACCATCTCGGACATTGGAAGGAAATGCCCAGGGTGCAGGATAACATGGCGCAAAAAAACATTTGGCTGAAGCTTCAGTGTTTGCCTTCGGTGTGCATTTTCACTTGCTCACTGCTCCCCTTTTACATGAAAATGAGGAAAGAACTCTTGTTGATGCAGTTTTTAAAATCATCTCAGAATATTCAAAGCTGTCAGCACAGAGCAGTCATGTTCATGGACAAGATGTTAAGGTCCCACAGACAGTAAACGAATGACGAGACAAATCTGTTTTGGTGGCACTAGTTGAATAGTGAGCAGGACACCCGAGGGAATCTCTTCAGAATGGGATATTGCCGAGCCCCCTGAGGTGGGGGTGGGGATGGTCGGGGTGTGGTGGTGGTGGAACCTCAAATGATGGTGCCAGAGACTGTGCAACTTTCAGCAGTGCACCACAGTCTCAGCCTGGATTCTGTGTTCTCATTTCTGAGGTGGCTTTCAATCCGATGACCATTTTGATGATGAGGCAGGAACATTGCCCATGGAGTCATGGTCAGTAACAATGTAAACTGTGTGGCTCTGAAAGCCTGAGTCAGCATCTCAGCTCGGGAGGATATCAGCTCATTCATCAAATCTGTTTCTGCCCCTCTGCAGGCTGACCAGGCTGCCGGTGCCTTTCCAACACTCCCACGTTTCCTCTTGTGTCACAGCTCATTCTCCTGAGGGATAGTTTGCTCGGAGTCGAAAAGCGTGGTGCTGGAAAAGCACAGCAGGTCAGGCAGTTGTGCTCAGGCCGAGGACATGACCTTGTCCCTCTGTCAGAACCTCTTCAAGAAACTCATGGCTTACCACTGCCCTCTGCAGGACAGTGAGGAAGTGCAACAAGCAAGGATGGAAATGGGGACGCGAAGCCTGAAGTGCTGCTCTCTGCAGTTTGGGACACGCTTTGAGAACCGTTTGTTAGATCTTTGAGTATAATTGAATTTGTTGCTGATTCCAGCGCTCATCCGAAGGACACTCGGCCTTTCAATCTGACAAACCGGGTTGCCTTCATTGGAAGGGGCATTGAGTGTAAGGATAAACAAGTTATGTGCAGCTTTATCGAACTTTAGTTCGGCCACACTTGGAATATTGCGCACAGTTCTGGTCACCACACGACCAGAAGGATGTGGATGCTTTGAAGATGGTGCAGAAAACGTTTACCAGGATATTGTCTGGTATGAAGGATTTTAGTTCTGAAGAAATGTTGGATAGACTGGGTTTGTTTTCACTGGAATGGGGGAAAATGAGGCGTGACCTGATAAAAGTTTGTAAAGTTGTGAACGGCATAGGTAGAGTGGAAAATATGAGGCGTTTATTTTCCAGATTGGAGGGATCAATTATCAGGGAACAGAGGTTCAAGGTGCAGAGGTGGGGGAATTTAAAAGAGATGTGGGAGGCAAGTATTTCACACAAAGGGAGTTGAGTACCTGGAACACACTGCCAGAGGAGGGGGTGGAAGCAGACACAATAGAAGCATTCAAGAAATACCTGCACTAATGCATGATTAGGACGGGAATGGGGGATATGAATCCTGCAGGTGAAGACAGTTTCAGTGAGGAAGGGCACAATGTGTCAGCACAGGCTTGGAGGGCCGAAGGGCCTGTTCCTGTGCTGTATTGTTCCTTGTTCTTTGATCCCTGCTGTTGAATTGGATTCTCGGGAGCCAGTTCCGTATGAAGAGCCTGTTCTCATTCTTTTGTTGGAGTTCATGGGGCAGCTGCTGCTTCCTTGCTACGTCACTGATCAAACCAACAAAGTGGGGGGATCCAAGATGGCGGTGAGCCAGCAAGTCTGAATCTATAGTGCTCTTCCCAAGACTTGGGTAAAGTGGGTCACCCACCCCCACCACACTCACCAAATCATTCATAATAACTGTTAACTTTAAATAGTTGCTTAATATTACATTTAAATAGTTAAATATTTAGTAAAAATGACCAAAGGGAAGGGAACCCGCAGCTTTCAACAAGCAGGACCCCCTCCCCCACCCTCTCCCTCTTCAGCTGCAGCAGAGGCGTCCACAGCAGCCCCGGGGGACTTACCGACGGTAACAAGCCTTGTGGAGATGATTACCAAGCTGGACGCGAAGATCGATGCCTTTATCGAGGAGTCCCGAAATCGCTGGGAATCACTCTCGGCCGCGCTGCAGAAGCACGTCCGAGACATCCAGGAACTGGAGCGCCGAGTCAGAGGGGCGGAGTTAAAGGCCGCGACCTCTGAGACTGCAGCTCAATTGGCCGCGGATCAGGTCCGGACTCTCGAGCAGCGAGTCCGGACCTTAGAAAATCATATTGACGACCTCGATAATCGAGCTCGTTGAAAAAATATTCGGTTGCTGGGCCTTCCCGAACGGGAAGAGGGAGGCCAGCTTAGAGCATTCCTGGAGCAGTGGCTGCCACAGCTTTTAAATCTGCATGCTGGATCAGGCCAGGTAAGGGTGGAATGGGCCTACCGGGTCGCAATATTTGGGCCCGGCTCAAACCAGCGCCCACGCCCGGTTCTCTTCCAGCTGCAGAGCTATAGAGAGAGGCAGATGCTCCTAGAAGCCTCAAGAAACCTTGGAAAATATCCCCAAGCCATGATCTACAAAAGGATCCAAGATCATGCTATTTCAGGACTTTTCCCCAGCTCTGGTCTGAAAGAGGAGGGCATTCGATGAGGTGAAGAAGCGTTTAAGGGACTTAAATATTCAGTATTGCTTACGCTATCCAGCGACGCTACGCTTTAACCACGAAGGATCCATGTTTTACTTCGGATCACCAGAGAAGGCTAAGGAATTCTTGGACTCTCTTAAATAAACTGTAAGAGATTGTGGATGTTGGTTTGCCTTTCCCCCCACTTTGGTCTATATCCACCCCTTCTTTTTTCTTTTTCTCTTTTTTTTAACCTCATTGTTTAATATTATCATGGGGGGCGGGGAGAGGGAATTGATTTTCTCCCCCGCCCCCCCCCCCCCTGCCCCCCCCCCCCGCTTGGGTTTGTTTTCTTTCATTACTTTATGTATATATGTGGGTATGTATGTGTGTATATATATGTTGGGGCGATTGGTTAATGTTGGTGGGGGGAGGTGGTTGCCTTATTCTATTTTACCTCTGTCTTTAGGAGCGGGGTTGTTTCTCCCCTGTTATTTTGTATTATTATATCTAATTGAGATATAATAATACAAATGTTGAGATTGTAATTTTACAGTTATATATTTATATATGGTATTAACATTCCAAAATATATCCAGGTGTTGGTGTGGATGGGGGTAGGGTGCTCACTGTTAACTCTAGCTTTGTATTATATTTGAATTCTCCTCATTTTATTGAGGAGCACCCGGGTCAAGGGTGGGGCATTGGTTGGGAGAGGATAAGATGGACTTTTGGAGAGGAAGTGACGCTCCCTGGGAACAAGGGGGAAAATCTCCATTTAGGTATGTTTTATATTTTTGTTATTTAGAAATAATTTTTTATTATATTGTTGTGAGTGTATTAGCGAACCTTTATTTTTGTAAATTCTATATGCTCCATGCTCGGGATGTTCCAGATAGGATTTCCCCTCCCAAGGGGTCTCGGATCTGCCCAGATGATTGTGGTTGATCAGTCGGTTAAGTGGTGCACCTGGAATGTCAAGGGGAGTAATTCTCCAGTCAAAAGGAAGAAAAGATTATCAAATCTTAAGAAAGAAAGAGTTGATATAGCTCTCCTACAGGAGACACACCTGTCAGATAAAGAACACTTAAAATTACGGCAGGGTGGATTTGATCAGGCCTTTCTCTCTTCTTTTAGCTCAAAAAGCAGGGGAGTTGTTATTCTTGTTCGGAAGAATTTCCCTTTCAACATTCTAAATCAGATAAATGACGAATCTGGACGATATATTTTGATTAAAGCCCTCGTAAATGGAGAGGAATATGGGATTCTAAATTTGTACTGCCCCCCGGCACACCCCTCTAAATTTCTAACGGAAGCTTTTTCAAAATTGATGGCCTTTGGTGCCCGTCATACAATTATAGGGGGAGACTTTAATTGTATTATGGATCCGGAAATAGATAGGATTCCCAAGAGTGCTGCCGGAGTATCTCCCAGATCGAGACAATTGGCGGATCTGAATAAAGAATTAGGATTGGTAGATGTATGGAGATGTCTTCATCCACAGGGTAGAGATTTGTCTTTCTACTCTAATCCACATAAAGGTCATACAAGAATTGATATGTTTTTTGCCCCTACATAAATTATATGGCTGGCTGGGTTCCTTTATCTGGAATCATAGACGGCCCCTTATTAAGCTGAAGAAGCTACAGCTTCCACAGGCAAGGGGAGGACTGGACTTTCCAGACTTTAGGAAATATCAGTTAAGTTCCCTATTAAGTTACATAGCTGATTGGCTCTTGTCTGATCCACAATCAATCTGGCTGGACATCGCGGCCTCTCAAGTAAAATACCCACTTATTAACCTCTTATTTTCAGACAAGAGGAAAATCATTACAGATCACTTTAAAAACACCATAATACTAAACACAATTAAGGCCTGGAATATAATGCGGCAAAATGAGGGTAATTTACATAAAACATCCCCCCATGCACTGATAGTAGGGGCATGGGGATTCCAACCGGGGTTTACAGATGCCACTTTTAAACTCTGGAGATACAAGGGTATCCCATGTTTAGGGGACCTATTTAAAGATGGGGTCCTGATGTCCTTTGAACAGCTGCGTCAGAAATTCGGATTACCCAATGGAGACCTCTTTCGATACTTCCAAATTCGAGATTATATACAGAAGAAGACTACTTTAATAGATAGTCTTTATAAATCAGATAGAGAATGTAATGTCCTACGACCATTTGGGGTATCATCCGTCAGTACTATTTATCATTTACTCCATGATGAAGTGTCGGGAGATATGGACAATCTGCTTAAAACATGGGATCAGGATTTGGGACTAGAAATCTCTAAAGAAACGTGGAATGATATTTGGGAAAATGCTAGAAGAATTACTATCTGTAACAGAACCCAGGCTATCCAGCTGAAGATACTTCATAGGGCCCATATAGCAAAGGCTCATTTGGCAAAATTTAAGGCAGGAGCATCTCCAATGTGTCCCAAATGCAAAATAGAGGTGGGCACTCTTGTACATTGCCTATGGACTTGTCATAAGATCCGTAGATATTGGACTAAAGTGACAGAAATTTTAGGAACGGAAATTAGAGTGGACCCTATATCTCTCCTTTTGGGCTTTTCGAACTTTTCCTCCCTGGATACGCACGGGAAGAGACTATTTTCTATTCTCTCTTTCTGTGCAAGGAAAAATATTTTGGTGAACTGGGTGGCTGAGGGCTCCCCTGGACTTTCAAATTGGCACAGATTAATTATGGAATGTATTCCCCTTGACTTCCTTACAAATATGGTGCACCGAAAGACTGAATTATTTTATAAAATATGGCAGCCCTTTTTGAATTACATAAATGCAGATATTTCGGCCATCCTAACAAGGGCCTTTATTTAGTGAAGATTACAAACCTGGCTGCTCCGGGGCCCCTTGGGAGAGGAATCCCGCACGAATACGGGTTTTATTATGTTTGATGTTAATACATTCCGAGCATGTCAGAGACTTAAGTATACACTCTGGTTAGTTATAGGTTAGATTAATAGAAAGTTGAGTTTTTATTTTTTTTTTCTTTCTTTTCTTTGTTAAATTTTGACTAGTGTATTTAATTGTACATCAATGTTTAAATTTGAGAGTTTTGTTTATTTTTGTAAATTTGTAAAAATGTTAAATTTCTAATAAAAATATCTAAAAAAAACCAACAAAGTGGGAAGTCTCTTGATATTTTAAATACACTGTCTGCAGGAAAATGTTTGACCAAGGTTTTAATATTGTTTAATAAGGTAATGATGTAAATACACCAGTGTTGTTTACAGCTGGGATCATTTAACATCATGGTCCAAGAATTAAATGGATCCTCACTCGTGATAATACAGTTTTCAATGTTTCTCTCCCGTTACATGTTATGAAGAAGTTTTCAAACGTGTTATGATGAGGACAGTGCATCTTCAACACCGTGTGACAGAGTGGGTGGCTGTTTGAATTCTCTCTTGTGATAATACAGTCTTAAATGTGTCAGTGTTACTTTCCCCACTCTCTGGGGGGAATCGCTGTCACTGTCTCCACCCCACCCTTCACTCTCGAGGTGATACCGTTTTTAACAACCTTTCTGTCTGAGAATGTCCCTGTTCCTGTTCCCCTCTCTCAGGGATGGGGTGGGTGTTTCACATGCACCTGGTTTGTTAGTTCCACTTACTCTCTTGTGAAATGGGTAATCCCTGTTTTACTCTGGTATCAGTGAGTTAAAGCCCAGTAGAGTTCACCCTTCATCTCCATCATATCTCAGGGCCTAAGGTTGGTCAGTCCTGTCTGGTTCCAGAACAATCCCACCACTTCCCGTAGTTTTCCTTCTTTCCTATCTTTACTGAACACCTTGTATCCAGGAATTCCCAGTCCCGCCCGATTTCTGTTAGAGCCACAGCATCAGATTTCTATTTTGCAATCTGCATCTGTAACTCCCTAATACTGTATTATTGACCCATTTCAGTCTGTTTCCCATCAGTCAGGGTCCTTCATTGGCAAAGGCTGCCTTTAAATAATCTCAGTGACTGTGGAGACCTGGTGAGGTTGGGAAAAATCAGAAGGATCAGTTGCCCCATTTGTATTATGTACAGGGCCCGGGACACAACAACGGGACCCCAGGGGGCCCGTTGTGCTCGGGTCTGGGACTGAGGAGCAAGAGCGGGTCCTGTAATCTCTGATCGCTGTCCCTGATTTGTGGGTCCTCTCTGATGGAGACCATTGTCAAATCCATTGTCAAGATCGCCGCCTCTTGGCCTGGAGAAGCAAGAACATGCAGTGCTCGTGGGAATAACCTGAAAGTGATCAGAGGACAAGGTCAAAAATCATACGACACCAGGTTATAATCAAATAGGTTTATTATAAGACACAAGCCTCGCCCCTTATTCAGTTGCCCAGAGGAGCAAACAAGGTGAATTTATTCAACAGAGAAAACAAACTCTGCTGTTCATTTCCTTCTAGATTGACTCGTTTGAATATCACACACATACTCAGAGTGGCACCTACAGGCATCATTATGTAGTATACTCGCACTTAGAGGGACACACAGCCTGCAGTGTTAGTGGTTGGCCTAAGATCACTTCAGGTACAACTCAGCATGCAGCAAAGAGTGCAGAGTGCAATCCCAGCACCTGAGCGTGGACCACAGAGTGAAGAGGGAATGTCGAAGATTGTAATTATTGAGTCCTAACAGCTTTCTGTTTCTCGGTAAAAACAAGGACCGCAGATGCTGGAAACCAGAGGCTAGATCAGAGTGGTGCTGGAAAAGCACAGCAGGTCAGGCAGCATCCATGGAGAAGGAAAATCAATGTTTCGGGCAAAATCCCTTCATCAGGAATAGAAGTAGGGTGGTGCAGAGTGGAGAGATAAATATGAGGGGGTTGGGGAGAAAGTAGCATAGAGTATAATAGGTGAATGGGGTGGGGACCGAGGTGATAGGTCAGAGAGGAGGGTGGGGGAAGGTAGCAAAGAGTACAATAGGTGAATTCAGGTGGGGATGGAGATGATAGGTCAGAGAGGAGGGTGGAGTGGACAGGTGGAAAGGTAGATAAGCAGGTAGGACAGGTCATGAGGATGGTGCTGAGGCTGGAACGTTGGAGCTGGGGTGAGGTGTGGGAAGGTGAAATGAGGAAGCTGGTGAAATCCACATTGATGCCATGGGATTGAAGTGTTTGGAGGTGGAAGATGAGGCGTTCTTCCTCCAGGCGTCAGGTGGTGAGAGAGCAGTGGTGGAGGAGGCCTAGGACTTGCATGTCCTCGACAAGGTGGGAGGGGGAGTTGAAATGTTGGGCCACAGGGCAGTGGGGTTGATTGGTGTGCTTGTCCCTGAGATGTTCCCTAAAGTACTATTCAAGGAGGCGTCCAGTCTCCCCAATATAGAGGAGACTGCATCGGGTGCAACGGATACAATAAATGATATTGGTGGATGTGCAGATAAAAATTTGATGGATGTGGAAGGCTCTTTTGGGGCCTTAGATGGAGATGAGGGAGGAGGTGTGGTCGCAGGTTTTGCAATTCCTGCGGTGGCAGGGGAGGGTGCCAGGAAGGGAGGGTGGGTTGTTGGGGGACGTGGACCTGACCAGGTAGTCACGGATGGAACGGTCTTTGCGGAAAGCAGGAATGGGTGGGGAGGAAATATATCCCTGGTGGTGGAGTCCGTTTGGAGGTGGCGGAAATGTCATCGGATGATGTGGTTTATGCGAAGGTTGGTAGGGTGGAAGGTGAGCACCAGGGGGATTCTGTCCTTGTTACAGTTGGAGGGGTGGGATGTGGACAAACTGCGTTGGAGCGCATCTTTGAACCCGTGGGAAGAGAAATTGCAGTCTCTAAATAAGGAGGCCATCTGGTGTGTTCTTTGGTGGAACAGGTCCTCCTAGGAGCAGATATGGTGGAGGCGGAGGAATTGGGAATATGGGATGACATTTTTGCAAGAGGTAGGTTGGGATGAGGTGTAATCCTTGGTGTCAGTAGATTTGTATAAAATGTCAGTGTCAAGTCGGTCATCATTAATGAAGATGGAGTGGTCCAGGAAGGGGAGGGAGGTGTCAGAGATGGTCCAGGTGGTCATTAATGGAAATCTGTTTGGAATCTTGTAACCTCAAGTGATTCCAGATCAAAGGGATCATTTGAAAGTGATTGATGATTGGCTGTCAGTATCCTCTACAACGGATGTGTCATTGATTGACAGGCCAATGAGCCAATTGTGACAATGCCATGCTGAAATGCAGCCAATCAGCTGAATGGAGTGGTCAATTTCTAAAGCGCACAGAGACAGAGACTGAATCTTCTTCATCTTTATTCCCTTTTCCAGATTGACATTGACAGAAAACAGACTGCAATTAACAGCCCAGACAGAGGAAGCTGCACAAATTCACAGCCACATTGGAGCTTGAGGAAAACACTTGTGGAGATTTTCTCAATAGCACGAGAATCCTGTCCCTTTAAACAGTGACAAAACCTTAAATTGGAACTGGCGGCTGAGCAGGAAGGAGATCTGGTTTACTGAAACAGAGACTTCTGAGGTTCACATTGTTTTGTACAGCTGACAGTCTTTAGCAACTTCAAGAGATTTTACTTGGCATCACAAGTCAACTCTGCCCCCGCCAAACACTCCCAGAACAGGGACAGCATGGGGTTTGACACAGCGTAAATCTCTATCTACTCTGTCCCAATGACCTGCCTTAACCCCTGAACCTCAGAAATGTCTCTGAGCTGGTCCTGAGAAGGAAGAGAGTTGAAATTCAGTTCTGACAATGACCTTTGTCCTGCCAGCTCAGCCCTGTTCTATTTAAAGTTGTGTCTCCTCTGTGGACTGTCTTGAACACACTACATGCATTCTGATCTCCTGATGCTCTTGCTGAGGGGAGAGGGGAGGGTCACGTGGGTGAGGGCACAGGAGAAGCGAGCGTCGGACTCCCAGTCAGACCCAGAGAGGGTCAGCAGGCTGCTGACACTGTAGGTGCTGTCCAAAGCTCGCAGGTAGTTGCTGGTCTGAACCCCGTCCGAAATGACTGCACCATCCTTCTTCCACTGCACCTCCAGCTCATCGGGATAGAAGTGATTGGCAAGACACACCAGGGTGGCAGTGCCCTTGGCATTGACCTGCTCCAGGGAGGGGGGCAGCAGGGTCAGCTTGGGCTGAGAGTTCTCACGGCCTGAAAGACAAGAGAAACAATTTTAATCCCTTTTATTCAAACTGATTTTAACTCTCTGAACATTCACTGGCAAAACAATCCATTTGAACATTTGTAGCCAATACCTAACAAAGCCCAGAAATAAACAGGCATTGTTCAAATTGCTTCTTGGATGTGAGTGTCACTGCTAGGATCAGCATTTATTGCCCATCCCTCATCACCCAGAGGGCAGTTAAGAGTCAACCACATTGCTGTGGGTCTGGAGTCACATGGTAAGGATGGCAGCTTCCTTCCCTCAAGGACATCAGGGAATCAGATGGCTTTTTCCTGACAATCAATAATTGTTTCATGGTCATCATTCGACACTTAATTGTAGATTGTTTTATGGAATTCACATTCCACCATCTGCTGCAGCAGGATTCTAACTCTGGCCCCCAGAACATTAATCTGGATCTCTGGATGAACAGCTCAGCAATAGTACCATTAAATCATCACCTCCTTTATCTTATTTTTAGTTGCGAGTGAAAGCAAGAAGGGTGATTAAAATAGCACAACCAAAAGACTCTCAGTTCAACCCAAAAAAGATTAGTTCCTTGAAAGTGGAGTTGCAGGTAGGTAAGCGGGTGACAAAGTCATTTAGCATGATTTCCTTTATTGGGCAACGCATTGAGTTTTGGAGTTAGGAGCTGATGCACCTGTACAGGACATTAGTTTGGCCCCTTTTGGAATACTGTGTGGAATTCTGGCCTCCCTGCTGTAGGAAAAATGTTGGGAACCTTGAAATGATTCAGAAAATATTTCCAAGGATGTGCCAAGTAGGAGGGTTGGAGCGATCGGGAGAGGCTGAATAGGCTGAGGCTATTTTCCCTGGATGGCTGGAGGCTGAGGGGTGACCATATCGAGGTTTCTAACATAATGAGGGACATTGATCAAGTGAATAGAGAAGATATTTTGGTCAGAGTGAAGGAGTCCAGAACTAGGGGGCATAGGTGGAAAGTATCAGGGGAATGATTTAAACGGGAACTAAGGCTTAATGTTTTACTGCAGAGAGTGGTACATTTTTGGAATGAGCTGCCAGAGGAAGTGGTGGAGGCTGGTATGATAACATTTAAAAGGCATTTGGGTGAGTATATGAATAGGAAGGGTTTGGAAGGATATGGGCCAAATACTGACAAATGGGACTAGATTAATTTAGGTTAACTGGTCGGCATAGACGAGTTACACAGAAGGATCTATTTCTGTGCTGTACATCTCTCTGACACTATGACTCTATGTCACTGTGGTTGACATGGATGAGTCAGATCGAAGAGTCTGTTTCCATGCTGTGCATCTCCCTGACACTAATTGTGTTTCAATCAAGCCCTCAGCACCTCAGGCTCTCCCAAAGACAGTTACACTTTGCTTGAAAACCAGTCACTGTTGCAATTTCAGGAAAGGGGCAGCCAATTTCTGCACAGCAAGATCCCACTGGAAGCAATGACATCAAAGAGCAATAATGATGTTGGCTCAATGATAAATATAGGCCTGAACTCAACCCAAAGAGAAAGTAATTTGGTTCAGTTGAATGGAAACTGAGAAAATAGAAGATAAAGGAGAAGGTAGGATTGCTGGTTAGTGATGGGATTGATTGTTACAAGTAAATAAAAGGAAGGGATGGAATTTTTGAACATCAAATGAACCATAAATGTGCAGGGAAAATCAATAATAGATCAAACTTAAAGATTTTGTGTCTAAGTTCACGAAGCATTCCGAGTCAGGGAGACAAAGTGATGCTCCAAATCGAGGTAAATTGAGTTTCCAAGAAATTTAAACTAGTTAAAGTGGAGGAGGGCTTAGGAGAGGTTAGCTAAGATTCTCGAAGATGTAATAGGACTGAGAGCATGGAAGGAATCAGGAATCAAATGTCAAGCACAGCAGATAAGAGGACAATGATGAGAAGGAGGGCAGTCAATGTAGGACTGAGGGTGTTCTACTTAAATGCACAAGATATACACAATAAGCTTGTTGTACAGTCAGAAGGTGTAGAATCTGTGTGGGGAGTGTTGAGGAACCCAAGAAATAAAGAATCTGATGCAAGTTCAGGTCTCCAAGCAGTAAACAGCGTGTGGGGAAGGAAATCAATCAGGAGACAGAAAAGTCATAAAAAAAAGGTCAGGGCAGACTTCAATGGATAAGTGGCCTGGATAGCACGTCTCAACAAAAAGATTTCATGGAATGTCTATGAGATGGTTTTTGAAACAGCTTGCGGTTTGGAACAGGCAGTTCTGGATTCAGTGATGTGTAATGAGGCAAACTTGGTCAGTGAGCTGAAGATGAAAGTGTCCCTCTGGATAAGTGACCATAATACGATAGAATTCCCCCTGCAGTTTGAGAGGCAGATGCTGCAATCAGATGGAACAGTATTTCAATTGAGTAAAGGGAACGACAAAGACGTGAGGAAGGAGCTGGTCAGAGTTGATTGGAAGGGGAGCTGAGCAGGTAAGATGGTGTGGCAGCAAACAGCAGAGTTTCTGGGGGTAATTCAGGAAGCAGAGTAGGAATTTATCCCAAAAAAGAAGAAACACACTAAGGGGAGGACAATGTAACCATGGCTGATGAGGGAGGTCAAGGACAGCATAAAAGCAAAAGAAAAAGCACACAATGTGGTGGAAAATAGTGGGAGGCCAGAGGATTAGGAAGTCTTTAAAAACCTGTAGAGGATAACAAAAAAAACATTCAGGGTACAGAAGGTGAAATGTGGGGGAAAGCGAGCCAGTAATATAAAAGAATATTGCAAGAATTTCATCAGATATATAAAAAGGAAGAGGGAAACAGAAATAGACATTGGAAAAAGAATAATAGGAAATGAAGAAAAAGCAGAGGAATTGAATACATACATTACATCAGTCTGCACAATGGAAAACACCAGCAGTGTCCCAGAACTTCAAGACTGTCAGGGGACAGAGGTGAGAGCAGTGGCCATTACTAAGGAGGAGGTACTGGGGAAGCTGAAATGTCTGAGTGTGGATAACTCACCCAGACTAGATGAATTACACCAATGTGTTCTGAAGGAGATCACCGAGGAGATTGTGGAGACATTTTTGATGATATTTCAGGAATCAATGGAGTCAGGGTGTGGAGGTATTTTCTAAATGAGGAAAGCCTTTGGAAATCTAAAGCACAAACCTCATTCAGGTTTCTCTTCAGGTTAACAGGCAGGTCCAGTTTGTGCTTGGGAAGGCTAATGAAATGTTAGCACTCATTTCAATAGGGCCAGAATACAAGAGCAGAGATGTACTGCTGAGGCTGTGTAAGGCTCTGGTCAGTCTGAATTTGGAATATTGTGAGCAGATTTAGGATCCATATTCTTTGAAACGATGTGCTGGCACTGGAGGGGTTTACAAGAATGATCCTGGGGATGGAGGGCTTGTCATATGAGGCACGGTTAAGGACTCTGTGTCTGTACTCAATGGAGTTTAGAAGGATGAGTAGGGATCTTATTGAAATTTGCAGAATACAGATAGACCTGGATAGAGTGGATGGGGAGAAGATGTTTCCAAATACAGGAGAGACGAGGTAACCGCAGCACAGCCTCAGAATGAAGGGCCGACCCTTCCGAGCTGAGATGAGGAGGGATTTCTTCAGCCAGAGGGTGGTGGATCTATGGAACTCATTGTTACAGAGGGCAGGGAGGCCAAGTCACTGAGTGTATTTAAGATAGAGGTAGATAGGTTCATGATTGTTAAGGGGATGGAAAGTTCCTGTGGAGCAGGCAGGAGAATGGGGTGAGAAGCATATCTGCCAAGGTCAAATGGCAGAGCAGATTCCATGGGCTGAATGGCTGATTTCTGCTCCTATTTCTCAAAGTTTTCTGGAGAGTTTCTCCAAAACCCTGGAACACTGAACCCACTGAACACTGGACTCTGAGCCCTGATGTAGCTGTTTGTCATCACAACTTTGCAAAGAGATAATCCAAGAGTGGAGAGAGTGTGCATCCATGTGAGAACTTCAGAATGTTTCCCAGCTCCTGGAATTCCATGAGTACAGGAAGTGTGGTCAGTGACAGCAGTTGGAGCTCCGGGTTTTGGAGGTGGACCAGCAGCTGGTGTCAGTGTGGAGCGTCCGTGAGGCTGAGAGCTCCGTGGAGAAACGTTTCTAGATGTGGTCACTCCGCAGCTTCAGAGTATGCAGGGAGAGAGGGAATGGGGGAGCAGCAGACAGTCCAAAAGGGCCAGGCAGCTAGTACAGGAATCCCCTGAGTGTATCCCACTCTCCAACCAGGATTCAGTTCAGAATCCTGATGAGAATGATGGTTCAGCTGGGGAGTGTAGCCAGGACGAAGTCCCTGGCACCACGGGGGGGGGGGGGGGGGGGCGGGGGGGCAGCTGTACAGGGGGGCACAAGGAAGACTGGAAGAGTGATAGTGAGAGGAGATTGGAGAGTGAGGGCAGTCGATAGATGTTTCTGCAGCTGCAGATGGGAATTCAGGATGTTGTGTTGTCTCCCTAGTGCCAGGGTTAAGGATATCACTGAGCGGCTGCAGAGAACCCTGAGGGGAGAGGGGGAACAGGCAGCAGTTGTGGTCCTCATTGGTCCCAGTGACAGAGGGAGAAAAGAGATGTGGTCCTCCAGTCAGAAGTTTTGGAGCTTCCTACTTTTAAGTAATCTGGAGCTTCCTACTTTTGAGTTCCTACTGCTAATTAGTAGCAGGAACTCAAAAGTAGGAATCTCCAGATTATTCCCAGTGCCCCACGCAAGTGAAGAAGGAATCAGGCCCGAAACGTCGACTCTCCTGCTCCTTGGATGCTGCCTGACCTGCTGCGCTTTTCCAGCAACACATTTGCAGCACCCCACACAAGTGAGAATAGAATCAGGAGGTGAACACAGGTGATTGCTGGGCTGGAAAGAGGATCCATGAGGGAGGGCTTTAGATTTTTGTGAGGTGGTTTACTACTGTTAGAGAGAGTTTAAACTAACTTGGCAGGGCTGTGGGAGCCAGGGGCGAATATCAGAGAGGAACACCAAGGATCACAGAATCCTCAGAGCAGTCAATAAGTCACCACCCAGTGGGAAGGATGTGGAGGAATACAAATGCAAGGAATTTACAGAGACCTGCAAATATGATAGAGCCGTTATAAATGGGGGAGGGGGGGTCTTTAATTTCTGAATATAGTGACCAGAGTGGTAAGAGTGTGTTTTGGTGAATTTTCAGGTGGCATTGGTGGCTTAGTGGTGGCTAAGGGGTTGGGGTCAGCAGGGTGGCTCAGTGGTTAGCACTGCAGCTTTATAGTACCAGGGCCCCAGGTTCGATTCCAACCTTGGGTGACTGTCTGTGTGGAGTTTGCGCATTCTCCCTGTGTCTGCGTGTTTTTCCGCCGGGTGCTCTGGTTTCCTTCCACAATCCACAGATGTGCAGGTCAGGTGAATTGGCCATGCTAAATTGCCCATAGTGTTTGATGCTGAAAATGTGTTGCTGGTTAAAGCACAGCAGGTCAGGCAGCATCCAAGGAACAGGAAATTCGAAGTTTCGGGCCAGAGCCCTTCATCAGGAATGAGGAGAGGGTGCCAGGCAGGCTAAGATAAAAGGTAGGGAGGAGGGACTAGGGGGAGGGGCGATGGAGATGTGATAGGTGGAAGGAGGTCAAGGTGAGGGTGATAGGCCGGAGTGGGGTGGGGGCAGAGAGGTCAGGAAGAAGATTGCAGGTTAGGAGGGCGGTGCTGAGTTCAAGGGAATCGACTGAGATTTCCCTCTCAGTAATGCATCAAACATAGTGTTTGATGCATTACTGAGAGGGAAATGGGTCTGGGTGGGTTACTCTTCGGAGGATCGGTGTGGACTTGTTGGGCCGAAGGGCCTGTTTCCACACTGTGGAGAATCTAATCTAATCATTGGCAGTGAAGAAGGCTGTCTAAGAATACAATGGAATCTTGACCAACTGGGCCAGTGGGCTGAGGAATGGCAGATGGAATTTAATTCAGATAAATGTGAGTGCTGTATTTTGGTAAGACACAAGAGATGGGTGAGATCCTGAACAAATATTTTAGGTCAGTATATATTGTGGGGAAGGTAAGGAATTTAGAAAAACAGTGATGTCTTGAAAAGAGAACACATATAAATGAGGAGACACTAAAGATCTTAAAACACAGATAAACCCTAGGACCTGATCAGGTGTATCCCAGAACATTGTGGCAACTGGGGAAGAGACTTTTGGGACCCTTGCTGAGATATATGTATCATCGGCAACCATGGATAAGGTGCTGGAAAAACAGAGAGATTGGCTAAGATTATGCCCTTATTTCAGAAAGGCTGTAAGGAAAAGCAAGGGAACGATAGACCAGTGAGCCTGATGTCAGTGCTGGGTAAGATGTTGGAGTGGATTCTGTGGGACAGGATTTACATCGTTTGGATAATCAGTGTGGCTTTGTGCATAGGAAATCACGTCTCCTGAATTTGATTCAGGAGTTGACAAAAAGGATTGATGAAGACAGAACAGTAGACATTGTCAATATGGGCTTCAGAGTAAAGTGTTTGACAAGGTTCCACTTGATAGACTGGTTAGTAAGGCTAGACCACATGGGATCCAGGGGGAGCGAGCCATTGGAGTCAAAAAATTGGCTTGAAGATTGGAGACAGAGAGTGGTGGTAAAAGGTTGCTTTTCAGAGTGGAGATCTGTGAACAGCTGTGTGCCGCAAAGATTGGTGCTGAGTCCACAAATGCTTTTCATCATTTAAAGAAATGATTTGGATGTGAATATAGGAGTTATGGTAAGTTTGTAAATGACACCAAAATTGGTGGGACAGTGGATAGTGAAGAAGATTATCTCAGGGTACAGCGGGACCTTGCTCAGATGGGGCAATGGGCAGAAGAGTGGCAAATGGAGTTCAGTTTAGATAAATGTGAGATGTTGCATTTTGGAAAGGCAAACCAGGGCAGGAGTTATACAGTTAATGGGAGGGCCCTGTGGAGTGTTGCTGAATAACAGACCTAGGGGTGAAGATGCAGGTACATTATTCCTTGAAAGTGGGGTCACAGGTAGACAGGGTGATGAAGAAGGTGTTTGGTTTGCTTGCTTTTGTTCATCACTGCATTGAGTCCAGGAGTTGGAACATCAAGTTGCAGCAGTACAGGAGATTGGTGAGGCTACTTTGGGAATGATGTGAACAATCCTGTTATCCTGAGATAGTAAGGATGTTGTTAAACTTAAAAAGCTGCAGAAAAGATTTACAAGGATGTGGCCAGGATTTGGAGGGTTCGAGCGACAGGGAAAGGCTGAAGAAACTGGGGCTATATTCCCTGCAGCATCTAAGGCCTCGGGGTGACGTTATAGATGTTTATAAAACCATGATGGTCATGGACTGGGTGTATATCCAAGGTCTTTTCCGTGGGAAAGGGATTCCAAAACAAGAGGACATAATTTTACGGTGAGAGGCAAAAGATTCAAAAGGGACCTGAAGGGTAACTTGTCACACAGAGGGTGGTGCGTGTCTGGATTGAGCTGCCAGAGAAAACGTTGGAGGCAGATACAGTTACAGCATTTAAAACACATTGGGATGGGTACATGAACAGGTTGGGTTTCGAGAGATGTAAGCCAAATGCTGGCAAATGAGGTGAGGTCAGTTTAGGATATTTGGTTAGCATGGACAAGTTGGACTGAAAGGTCTGTTTCCACACTGTATGACTCCATGACTATGAGCGGCTGGAAAAGCTGAGACTTCTTACCCTGAAGCGGAAGGTTCTGAGGAGTGACCTTGTAGAGGTTTGGAAAATCATGAGGGACATAGATAATGTGAAGAATTCTGGAAGGAGGTGAATGTTTTGTAGCGATGGCAAAAATTGTTCCCAAAGATCATTCCAGGGATGAGGAACATCAGTTATGAAGTTTGATTGGAGAATTTGGGACTGTCTTCTTTGGAGAAGGCTGAGAGGAGATTTGTTCAAGGAATTCAAAATCAGGAAGGGCCTGGACAGAGTAAATAGGGAGAAAATGTTCCCAATTAAGAAAGGATTCAGACCAAGAGACCACAGATTGAAAGTAATTGGGAAAAGTAACAAAAGTGAGATGGGGAGCAACATTTTCAGCCAGTGAGTGTTAAGGTGTGGAATGCACTGCCTGAGTGTGTGGTGGAGGCAGCTTCAATTAAAACATTCCGAAGGGATGAGGCTGTTATTTGAAAAGGAACAATGTGCAGAGTGACAGGGAGAAGGCAGGAGAATGACACTCAGTCAATTGCTCATTCAGAGAGACGGTCCAGACAGGATGCGTGGAATGGCCACCTTGTGCACTGTAACAATTCTGTGATTGTGTGATTGAGCAGAGTTAAAGCTGGGGGAGGTGGGAGCTTGGTGTCTCACTGTGCTGCTGCTGCTGAGGTCAGTGAGATCAGAGACTGAGACAGGGAGCCAGAGCTCACATCAAAATCTGCCCGTGTCTGTCACACTGAGACTGGCAGGAGGTTACTCACTGATTTCACTCCATGCTGCAGGAATGGGACCACAGGCTGCAAATGGACAGAGCTCCTCCACACAGTGAGTAAAACTGACTGACTTCTGTCTTGCTGCTTAAGTGGGGCAATGGAACTAAAGAAGTACAGCTGGACACCCTGTTCGACACAGTGCTCCTCAATCAACCATTTCATTCACTGCAGCTCCCCATTAACACCTTCAACAAGTCAGTAACTGTATTTTAGAAAGTGTATTTCAGTATTGACAGGGTTAATAACGGACAATTGAGGTTTACTTGCTCAGTTTGAGTTTGGTTCCTTTACCGAACGTGTACCACAGTGAGAGCTCCCAGTGCAGAGGCTGTACAAAAACCTCAGCTCTCTGCTTTCCCCTGTCACTCTCAACCTCTCCCTGTCTCTCTCTGTCTCTGTCTATTCTTGGTCAATCTCATTCACTCCCTACCCCTCTCTGTCTCTCCCTCATTCATGTGCCTATCTTTCTCTGTCTTCCGGGGTTGTGTCCAGCTACTCTCGGGGGTTTGTGAAATTTAGTTTTCATTGTTAAATTTTGCAGCTGTTCTTCACATGTGGCCATGGAGTGTAAGAGGGAAACTTGAGGCCTTCAGTGAGCGGTGGACACCACAGGGACTGGAGTGTGTAGTGGACAGTGACAAACCCAGCATGGGGTAATTTGTTCAATTTACTTTATATATAACTATGGATGTGTCAGTGCAGGAGATGGGACTGTTTGTCCATTATTATACATTTCATATAACTGTTGGATGTGTCAGTACAGAAGGTGGTGTTGTGCGTGTTGAGGATTTTGTATGGCACTGTATCACTGTAAAGGCTGCTGCTATACTGCTGACAGTAATAGTCAGCGACATCTTCATTCTGAACGTTGCTGATTGTCAGGGTGAAACTGGTCCCTGATCCACTGCCGGTGAATCGATCGGAGACTCCTGTGAATCGATTTGTTGCATCATAGATAAGGAGAGAGGGTTTCAGACCTTCTCACTGCTGGTACCAAGCAAGGTAGCTGCTAATGCTTTGACTGGTCATCCAGGTGGTGGTTGCAGTCTGGCCCAGTCCCATTAACAGCACCGGGGGAGACTCGGTCATGATGATGTCCCCACTGATAACTGAGGGGTCAGAGAGAATCACAGTGAAGTCAGAACTGTCACAGAAAGAGCCTGTCAAATGAGAGATTGTTGGAGACAAAGAGCATTCTTCTGGTTTCAGCATTTTCCCTTCAATCACAAGTCAGTGGAATTGGAGTGGAATGGAGAGCAGCTGAAGATTCAAGGTGGAAGGAGAGAGATTTGTACCTGCGACACAGAATGCCGGGGGCCAGATCAGCTGGATGTGTGAAATCATGGTGTGTGCTCCTGTCCCTGTGCCTGGTTCCTGATAAACTCTCCCTTCACTGGGCTCTGCTTTATAAAGCTGCAGCCTGTGAGAGTCTGACTGGGTGTTCCTATGTAAATGGCATCAGGCAGAGAGAGCCACGTCAGCCCCTCACACTTCCTCTTCTCTCTCTCCCTCTCTCGCTCTCTCTCTCTCTCTCTGAGAATCATTGATGTGAACAACATTGAATGAGGCCATTTGGCCCATTGTGTCCATGTGAGTAAACAAAGATCTAATGACACTAATCCCATCCTCCAGCTCTTGGCCCATCACCCTGGAGGCTACAGCAACACAAGGGAATATCTAAACACTGCTCCAATGTCACGAGAGTTTGTGACTCAACCAGCCTTTCAGGCAGTGAGTTCCAGACTCCCACCACCCTCTGGGTGAAAACAGTTCTCCTCAATTCTCCTATCACTCCAATTTGACTGGGCCTGGACTCACTCAAGTTTAGAAAGATGAGAGGGAATCTGATTGAGATGTTTAAAATTCTAACAGGGCTGGACAGGAGGAGGTTTCCCCTGGCTGGGAAGTCTGGAATCAGGGGACCCAGTCTCAGGGGGATACAGGGTAGACCATTTTGGACTGAGATGAGGAAACATTTCTTCACTCAAAGGGTAGGACAACTGTGGAACCCAAGGAACTGAATAAATTCAAGAAAAAGAGAGAGATAATTGTTTTGCATTTTAACAGCATGAAGGGAATAGGGAGAAAGCAGGAATATGGTTTTGAGAGAGAGGATCAGCCATGATCATACTGAATGACAGAGCAGACTCAAAGGGCCAAAAGGCCTACTCCAGTTCCGAGTTTCTATGTGTCCATGTCTGTGTTACCTGGGACACAGGTTATTGAGTCCTTTACTGATATATAAAGTGCCTTCTTACCCACAGTATCACTGCCCCAAATAATCTTATCCCCCTCTATCATGTCCCCTCTCAGCCTTCACTGCTCCAAGGAAACAATCCCAACCTTTCCAAGATTTCCCCACAGCTGACCCTCCATCCCAGGCAGCATCTTGGTAAATCTCTGCACCCTCTCAAGTACAATCACATCCTTCTCAGAATGTGGTGACCAGGACCTATCCACCTCTCTCTCTCTGTCTCACATCTGCCACTTCTTTCTCTCTATCCCTCTCTCTCCTACTATTAATCTCTTTCATGTTCTCGCTCTCTCTCACTCTGTCTCATAGCCACTCTCCCCAATTCACTTATGCTTTCTCACTCCATCTCATAATCTTTATTTTTCCATCTCTCACTGTCTCCATAACTCCTTCCCTCTCTCGCTTCAATTTCGATCCTCTGTTATCTCTCCTCTCCATACCTCCCTCTGTCTCTCTCCCTCCCTCTCTGTATTCCCAAATCTACAATCGTACTCCCTCCCTCTCTGTCATTCTGTTTTTAATCATACTCATGTCTCTCACTTTCTCTCTCTCTCTCTCTCTCTCTCTCTCTCTGTCACATACACACACACACGTACAGACACTCACCCTTTGTCTCTGACTCACTTCTCTCTCTTTCTCAGTGTCCCAGGTTGTGGCAGTTGAATTCAGGATGAATCTCCCTCTCTCTGCCCCACTCATGGATGCTAACCCTTGACCCCAGAAGCATGTTTTCTCCTGGAGTAAGGCCCCATTTTCCGCATTGACCTGGATTTGGCCTCTCTCAGAAAGATGCCTAGATTCTTGTCAAATGAAGGGCAGTTCTGTGCTGTTGGCCTGTTCTCACTGGGGACTGGTTTGGACACAAAGCTCATTCCATGAAGGCCCAGCAGAGAGAGGAGATCCTCAGGCCATCAGTGTGAGCTGGAGGGACAGGACAGGCTCTGACCCCCTGATCCAGCATGTCCATTCACAACATTTTCCAATCCCTTCCCCTCTCCTACCCCTCTCCTTCCCTTTCCATGATCAGTCTCTGAGTCAGGGTGTTTTACTGGGATACGGGTTGAACCATTACACAGTTACAACAGAAAGGAAATGAACCCCACACTCACCTTGGAGTCCATGATGCACTGGACTCTCCTACAGAGTCCAGTAAACATGGGCCTCCTTCCTGCAGGAGCCTCCACTAGAGACCAGTAAACATTGGTCTCCTTCTGACTGGACTCTCCAAAGGAGACCAGTAAACATGTACCTCTTTCGGACTGGATCGTCTAGTAAAGACCAGTAAACATGGACCTCCTTCCTGCTGGAACCTCCAACACAGACCAGTAAACATGGATCTCCTTCTGACTGGATCCTCCAAGACAGACCAGTAAATATGGGCCTCCAAATCACTGGAACTTCCAATGGAGATGAGTAGATGGTTGAGTTTTTGAAGAAGGAGCAAGAAGATAGGTAAAGATAGAGTAGTACACTCTGTCTACAGGGAGTTAATACAAGGTTCCCGATGGTAGACTGCTTAGTAAGATTATTTCACATAGGATCCAGGGACAGCTCGCCAATTGGATATGAAATTGGCCTGATGATAGGAGGCTGAGGCTGGTGAGAGAGGGTTGTTCTTCAGACTGGAGGCCAGTGACCAACTGTCTGTCACAAGAATCGATCATGGATCCACTGTTGTTCATCATTGATGTAAACAATTTGGATGAGAAAATAGCAGGAATGGTCAGTAAGTTTGTGGCTGACGTTATAATTGTTGGCATAGTGGACAGGGTAGAAGGTTATCCAAGAGTGCAATGTCATCTTGATCAACTGGGCCAGTGCGTCAACAAATCCAGATGGAAATTTTGATAAATGGAAGGAGTTGCATTTTGGGAAGACAAACCAGGGCAGAAATTACACAATTAATTGTAGAGCCATGGGAAGTGTTGTTGAACAGAGAGACGAGGGGTACAGGTACATAGTTCCTTGGAAGTGGTCTCACAGGTAGACAGGGTGATGAAGAAGGTATTTGGCACGCTCACCTTCACTGGTCAAAGCAGGGAGTACAGGAGCTGGGACATCATGTTACAGCTGTACAAGGCATTGGTAAGGCCACATTTGGACACAGTACATTTCTGCTTACCCTGCTATAGGGAGGAAGTTATGACAGTGGTTTGAATAAATGAAAGATTAACAGGGATGTTATCAAGATTGGAGGATTTGAATTACAAGATGAGGATGAATAGGCCAAGATGTTTTTCCAGGGAATGCAGGAGATTGAGGGGTGACCTTATAGAGGTTTATAGAATCATGAGGGTCATAGATAAGGTGAATAGTCAAAGTCTTTTCCCCAGGGTAGGAGAGTCCAGTACTAGAAGGAGTAGGTTTAAGTTGGGAGGGGAAAGAATTAGTAGGAAACTGAGGGGCAACATTTTCACACAGAGGTTAGTGTGTATGTGTAATGAGCTGACTAAAGAATTCGTAGAGGTGAGTACAATTACTACATTTCAAGGTCATTCTTACAGGAACATGGATAGGAAGGATTTAGAGAGAATTGGGCCAAACACATGCAAATGGGACTAGTTCAGTTTTGGATACTTGGTCGGCATGGATGAGTTGAGCTGAACGGCCTGATCCCATGCTGTAAACCTCTATGACTCTTTGGTGATATATACTTGGGACACTTTCCCATAGAACCAGTAAACATGGACCTCTTTCCACTGGAACCTCCAATAGACACCAATAAACAGGGACCTCCTTCCCTTTGGATACTCTAGAAGAGACTAGTAAACATGGTCCTCCTTCCCTCAGGACTGTCCAGCACCTGAGCTACAAATCCGACATCCTCTCCATCACGTAGGTCTCTTATTTCAATCTCAACAACATTGTCTCTGCATTACCTCGGCCCCTTGACCACAGAAACCCTAATTCCTGCTCGTCCTGCCCCCTAACTCTATGATTCCAATGTCCTCTCCCAGCTTCCTAAAGCCATATTCCATAAACTCCAACTTGTCTGATATGGAGTGGGCTCTTCCCTGTCTTATCCATCTGTCATTCCAGAATGACCCCTGTCCTCACTGCCAGCCAATTGACTCTATGGCCTCCCCCCTCCCACCGTCTGTGTCCTGCTGCAGACTCACATTCCCTCCCTCCCCCTTCCATCTTCTGTCTCTGGTCTCCTGCTCATTGCTGCTTGCTCCATCCCACCATTGACAGCAGAGCCTTCAGACCCCTACAGCATGCTCTCAGACCTCCTGCCCTTGATCCCTCCCCCTCTCAATGGTTGTGCTATTGAATATACTGTTCAATCCCATCACTTTGGTTCACTGTTCCCTTGCCATTGATTTGCTGAATTATTCCTCATCAGTAAATCTAGTCTGGCCTGTTCCTTGAGTTGGTTCAAGAGAGTTTCCCTTGAGAAAACGCTCTTCTGTAAACTGGGTTGTCTGTTTCTCCCAGTCTTTGTGTAAAGGTGAGTCTAAGTGTGTGTAAGCTCTCATACAGCACAGACAGAGGTCACTGGGCTGATTGTGACTGTTAGTCAAATGAGTACAATGAGTCCCATTTCCCCAGCCCTTCCTGTATAACTGCAATTATTTCCTTTTCAGCTATTTCTCCAAATGCCCTTTTGAAAGTTGCTGTTGAATCCACTTCCACTCACCTTGCAGACAGTCACCATGAACTCGCTGGATAAAAAATGTTCCTATCTTCTCTCTTGTACTTTAGACTCTTTCTGAAATGTGTGCCCTCTGGTTACTGACCCTCCTGCCTGAAGAAACAATTTGTCCTGTATTTACTGCATCCAAACTCTCTAATTGTGAACCCCTCATTGAGTGAGACCTATTTCCAGCACAGGGGGAGAACATTCAGCCTGTCAGGGAAATGCTGTCATTTCATGGAGCAATCCAGTCAGTCCCACCCCCTCCCCTACTCGACCCTCAGAGCCTTGCAGGTTTATTTCCATCAAGAGCCCATCCAATCTGCCATTGCAATCACTGAGTCTCTTCACCTGTCTCACCTGAATGGGCACTAATTTCCAAGACTTTGCCAATTTCTGCTAAAATCAAAGTTCTTTCTGACATTCCATATCTCTTGCCCAACAGAATGTAAGATAATCTCAAAGGCAAGATAGGATTTTGTCTCCACACAGACTGTGCGATGGTCACTCTTACTGATACTGTTATGGACAGATACACCAGCAGCAGGCAGCTTGGTGAGGGTGATAGTGAGTATGTTTTTCCCTCTTGTTGGTTCCCTCACCAACTGCCCCAGGTCCAGTCGAGCAGCTGAATCAGGTGGAGCGTGACCAGTTTGCTCAGTAGTGATGCTTCTGAGCAGCTCTTGATGGTGGGCTTTGAAGTCCCTTACTCAGGATATATCCTGCATCATTCCCTCCTTCAGTGCTCCCACCAAGTGTTGTTCAACATGGAGGAGGACTGACTGCTCAGTTGAGGTTGGAGCGGAGGGCGGTGCTATGTGGTAATCAGCAGGAGGTTTCCTTCCCCATGTTTGACCTGCTGTCATGAGGCTTCATGGGTTCCATAGTTAATGGTGAGGACTCTCAGGGCAACTCCCTTCCGACTGTACACACCACTGTGTTGCCTCTCCTGCTTGGTCTATCCTGCCAGTTATAAACTGAATGAGGGATCAATTCTGTGCAGGTTTCACAGCTTGGAGACAGAGCTGCTGCTGGATTCTGTTTCTGATCTCCGAGTGCAGGCGTGTGTGTTTGTGAGAGAATGACTGACACCTTTTCCAAAACTGTGCTGTTTCTGCAAAAAAATAAATCCTAGAACCAGCCTCCTGTGCTGTCAGATTCCAGGGAGTGCAGGTGGTTCACAGTTTTCTCCCGTCTCAGTAACAAACACCCAGCTGCTCCGAGCTCCTTCTTTCACTTCCTCTTTTTTGTGAAGTTTCAACCTTGCGATCTGACAGTCTTTGCAGTTATTTTTTACACTGGGGCTTTCTGCTGTGGTCAGAATCTCTAATAATAAGTGTCCGATCAGTGACAATCACAGCAGCTAAGAGCAGTCAGGACTGAGGAGCCAAGCTCATTGTGAAACATATTGGGAAGATCAAAGCCATCCTCTTCAGATCCTGGTATACGCTCCATCCCTCTCCCTGAGCACTATCTGCTGCTCAACTAGACTCTTTACAAACTGGGTCTCATGTTTGAGAATGATCTCAGCCCCATATCTTTCATATCACAAAGATCAGCCACTGAAAATCTCAGCCATGTTTATGGGGCTCCAAACATGACCATTCCAATGGCTGATGCACATCACAGCCACTGCCCTCTGTATCCTTCACCTCATCCAAAATTCTGCAGCCCGTATCCGAGCTTGCACCAAGCCCCGTTCCCACAACCCCTGCACCCCGTGCCTATATTGGCTCCTGGTCGAGCAACACCTCGATTTTCAAATTCTCATCCTTGTTCTCAAATCCCTCTCTGCCCTCCACTCTCCCTATCTCTGTAACCTCCTCCAAGCTGCCTCACTCCGTGTGGTCAGCAATCTTGGATAATTGGCTCTCTATTCCTTCATCCAAGTCATTGAGAAATATCGTGAAATACTGAGGCCCCTGCACAAATCCCTGGGGACACCACTATTCACATCTTGTTCATTGGAGAGCACACACGTTATCCCTCTTCTCTGTCTCCTACCTCCAAACTAATTCCGAACCAAAGACAAATACTTTTCTATCACTGTCTTGATGATAGGAAGCAGAGGGTGATATTGGAAGGATGCTTGTCAGACTGGAGGCCTGTGTTGAGTGGAGTGCCTCAGGGCTCAGTGCTGGCCCCATTACTGTTTGTTATCAATATTAATGATTTGGATGAGAATCTGTAAGGCATGATTAGTAAGTTTGATGTGCAGGTCAGGTGAATTGGCCATGTTAAATTGGCCATAGTCTGAGGTACATTAGTCAGAGGAAATGGGTCTAGGTGGGTTACTCTTCAGAGGGTCGGTGTGGATTGGTTGGGCCGAAGATCTGTTTCCACACTGTAGGGAATCTAATCTCTCATCTTGTACAGGATGTCAGTGAGGTCACACTTGGAATATTGTATTCAGTTTGGACATCTTGTTACAGGAAGGATATTACTAAACCAGAAAGAGTACTCAAGAAATTTACAAGGATGTTGCCTGGACTCAACAATCTGATTATAGGGAGAGTTTAGGCAAGTTAGGACTTATTTCATGGAACACAGGAGACTGGTGGGGGAACTTTTAGAAGTGTATAAGATCATGAGAGACATGGATAGGGTTGGGGAATCGAGGATGAGAGGGCATCAGTTTAGTGTTAGAGAGGAATGAATAAAAGGGAACCTGAGGGGCAACATTTTTACACAGAGGGTGGCACGCACGTGGAATGAGATGCCAGCTGAAGTGATTGAGGTGGCTACATTAACAACATTTAAAAGACATTTGGACAAATAGATAGATAGGGAAACATTTGAAGGATATGGGACAAGTGCAGGGAAATGGGGTTAGCATGGATGGACATTTTGGTCAGCATGGCCCAGTGTGGACCAAAGGGCCTGTCTCTGTGCTGTAGGACTCGATGGCTCTAAGACTCTATAATTCCATATGTTTCCATGTTTATGAACAATCTCTCAAACATAGAAACAGAGGAACTAGGAGCAAGAGGAAGCCATTCAGCCCTTCAAGTTGGCTCTGCCATTCAATCTGACCATGGCTGATCATCCAATTTAGTTCCCGCTCCCATTTTATCTCCATAGACTTTAACCCCTTTAGTCCTAAGAATATACTTATCCTCTCTTGAAAATATTGAATGTTTTGGGCTCAACTGCTTTCTGTGACAGAATATCCCACTAGCTTCCCAGTCTCGGGCTAAAGAAATGTCTCCTCAGCTCAGTCTGAAATAACATTTCTCTTTTCTTTAAACTATAACTCGTAGTTCTGGAATCTCCAGTCATCAGGAACATCCTCCCTGTGTTGTTCTGGTCTTGTCCTGTTCGGATTTTCAAGGTTTCAATGTGATTCCTCTCAATCTTCTAAGCGCCAATGAATATAATCCTAACTGATCCAGTTCCTCATCAGATCTAAGTGCTGTCCTCCCAGCAATCAGTCTGGTAAACCTTCGCTGCCCTCCCTCCACAGCCAGAACATCCTTCCTCAGATAAGGAAACCAAAACTGCACACAACAGAATCATAAAATCACACAGAGGAGGCCCTTCAGCCCATTAACTGTGTACCAGCCAAACTACACTAAACCTATACCAGTCCCACTTTCCAACATGAGGCCCACAGCTTGAATGTTATGACATTTCAACTGCTCACCCAAGTACATTTTAAAGTTTGTGAGGTTTCCCACCTCAACTCCCCTCCCAGGCTGTGCATTCCAGATGCACACCATCCTCTGGATGAAAAACATTTTCCTCAAAACATCTTGAAACCTCCAATCTTTCACACTGAATGTGAGCCAACTTGTTATTGACCCTCCCATGAAGGAGAACAGCTGCTTTCTCTCCACCCTGTCCATTCCCCTCATAACCTTATACACCTCTACCAGGTCCCCCCTCCACCTTCTCTGCTCTGAAGAAAACAACCCGAGCTGATCGAATTTCTCTTCATCACTGAGAGGTTCCATCCCACACAACATCCTGGTGATTCCCCTCTGCACCCCATCCAGTGCAATCACATCCTTCCTACAGTGTGGTGACCTGAACTGCACACAGTACTCCAGCTGTGGCCTCACCAATGTTCTGCTTAACTGCACCATATCCTCCTGTTTTTACAACCAATACCTGACATAACAAAGGCAGGTGTCCCCTGTGCCTTCATAACTGCTCTGTTAACCTGTCTTGCCATATTCAGGGATCAGTGGAGAAGCACCCAAGATCACTCTGTTCCTTTGAACTTCCTCAGTTCAAAGAACAAAGAACAATGAAAATTACAGCACAAGAACTGGCCCTTCGGCCCTACTAGCCTGCACTGGTCCATATCCTCCATCTAAACCTGTCATCAATTTTCCAATGGTCTGTCTCCCTTTGCTCTGTGCCCATCCATGTATCTATCTAGATATATCTTAAATGATGCTATTGTGCCTGCCTCTACCACCTCCACTGGCAACGTGTTCCAGGACCAATCACTCTCTGTGTGAAGAACTTTCCATACATATCTCCCTTAAATGTTTCCACTCTCACTTTGAACTCATGACCCAGAGTAATTGAGTCCCCCACTCTGGGAAAATGTTTCTTGCTATTCACCCTTTCTACACCTCTCATGATTTTGTAGACATCAATCAGGTCCCCCCTCAATGTTTGACTTTCTAATGAAAATAATCCTATACTACTCAACCTCTCTTCATAGCTAGCACCCTCCATCCCAGGCAATCCTGGTGAACCTCCTCTGCACACTCTACAAAGCATCTACATCCTTCTGTAAATGTGGCAACCAGAACTGTGGGCAGTATTCCAAATGTGGCCAAGCCAAAATCTGATATAATTCTAACAGGACTTGCCAACTCTTGTACTGAATACCACGTTAATGAAGGAAAGTATGCCATATGTCTTCTTGACCACTCTATCAACCTGTGTTGCCACCTCCAGAGTACAATGGGCCTGAACACCCAGGTCTCTCTTGCCATCAATTTTCCCAGGGTGTTCCATTCACCGTACAGTTTACTCCAGATTTGGATCTTCCTAAATTCATCAGATCACATTTGCTCGGATTGAACTCCATCCGTCGTTTCTCTGCCCAACTCTCCAATCTGTCTATATTCTGCTACATTCTCTGACAGTCCCCTTCACTATCTGCTACTCCACCAATATTAATGTCATCTGCAAACTTGTTAATCAGATCACCTATACCTTCCTCCAGATCATTTATGTCTTTCCAAAACAAGAGCGGTACCAGCACGGATTCCTGTTCTCCATTTTGAGAAACTCCTTCCACTACTACTCTCTGTCTCCTGTTGCCCAGCCTGTTCTCTATCCATCTAGTGAGTACACTCTGGACCCCATGCGACTTTAATTTCTTTATCAGGCTGCCATGGGGAACTTTATCAAACGCATTCCTCAAATTCATGTGTATGACATCCACAGCCCTTCCCTCATCAATCAATTCATCACTTCTTCAAAAACTTCTATAAAGTTGGTAAGACATGACATTCCCTGCACAACTTCATGCTGCCCATAACTGATAAGTCAATTTTCTTCCAAATGTAAATAGATCTTACCCCTCAGTATCTTCTTCAGCAGCTTCCCTACCACTACATCAGGCTCACTGGTTGATAGTTACCTGGATTATACTGGCTACCCTTCTTAACCATGAGCAATTCTCCAGTCCTCTGGGACCTCATCCATGTTCAAGGTTGCTACGAAGATATCTGTTAAGGACCCAACTATTTCCCCTCTCGTTTCCCTCAGTAAGCTAGGGTCTATCCCATCCCAACCTGGGGACTTGTCCACCTTGATGCCTTTTAAAATACCCAACACTTCCTCCCTCCTTAAACTGACTTGACTCTGAGTAATCAAACATCTATCCCCAACTTCAACAACTGTCATTTCCCTCTCCTTGGTGAATACCGACGTAAAGCACTCATTAAGAATCTCATCAATTTTCTCCGACTCCACACATAACATTCCTCCTTTGTCCTTGAGTGGGCCAACCCTTTCTCTAGTCATCCATTAACTCCTTATGTATGAATAAAAGGCTTTGGGATTTTCCTTAATCCTGTTTGTTAATGATTTCGTGACCCCTTTTAGCCCTTCTAATTCCTCACTTCAGATTGGTCCTACTTTCCCGATATTCTTCCAAAGCTTTGCCTGTTTTCAGCCACCTAGACCTTATGTATGCATCCTTTTTCCTCTTAGCTAGTTTCAATTTCATCTGTCATCCAGAGTTCCCTAATTCTGCCATTTCAATCCTTTATTTTCACAGGGACATATCTGTCCTGACTCTAGTCAACCTTTCTTTAAAAGCCTCCCACATATCAAATGTGGATTTCCCTTTAAACAGCTGCTCCCAATCCACATTCCCCAGCTCCTGCCAAATTTTGCTATTGTTGGCATTCCTCCACTTTCACCCTCTTCGTTTAAAACCACTCTCGTCTTTGTCCATGAGCATTCTAAAACTTACAGAATTGTGGTCACTGTTACCAAAATAATCCCCTACTGAAATTTCAACCACCTGGCCAGGCTCATTCCCCAACACCAGGTCCGGTATGGCCCCTTCCTGAGTTAGACTATTTCCACATCACTCTGTAAAATCCTCCTGGATGCTCCTTACAAATTCTGCTCCATCTTAACCTCGAACATTAAGTGAATCCCAGTCAATGTTGGGTTAATTAAAATCTCCATTGCCACCACCTTGTTACTCCTATATCTTTCCATTATCTGTTTACATATTTGTACCTCTATCTCCCATTCACTGTTAGGAGGCTTGTAGGATAGCACCAACATTGTTACTGCACCCTTCCTGTTTCTGAGCTCTGCCCAAATTGCCCCACTGCTCGAGTCCTCCATAGTGCCCTCCTTCAGCACACCTGTGATATCCTCTCTGACCTGTAATGCAACTCCTCCATCCCTTTTACCTCCCTCTCGAACCCATCTGATACATCTGTATCCTGGGATATTTAGTTGCCAATCTTGCCCTTCCCTCAACCAAGTCTCAGTAATAGGAATAACATCATACTCCCAGATACTAATCCAAGCCCTAAATTCCTCTGCCTTACCTACTATACTTCTCACATTAAAACAAATGCACCTCAGACCATCTGTCCCTTTGCGTTCAACATCTGTTCCCTACCTACTCTTAACCTAAGTCACGCTGACTTCAATATCTAGGTTCTGACAGGCTTTAGTTACTCCCTCCTTATTTCCCACTAACTTCCTCATTTGGTTCCCATCCCTCTACACTATTTTGAACCCACCCCAAGAGTGTGATCAAACACATCCCACAGGACACTGGTTCCAGTCCTGCCCAGGTGTAGACGGCTCGATTTGTAATTGTCCCACCTCCCCAGGAACCAGTCCCAATGTCCCAAAAATCTGAACCCCTCCCTCCTGCACCATCTCTCAAGCCACGCATTCATCCTGCCTATATTTTCATTTCGACCCTGACTAGCACATGGCACTGGGAGCAATCCTGAGATTACTACCTCTGAGATCCTACATTTTAATATGGTTCCTCACTCCCTAAATTCTTCTTGTCGGACCTCATTCCATTTATTACCAATATCATCGGTGCCTTCATGCACCATCACAGCTAGCTGTTCACCTCCCCCTTCAGAATTTGCTGCAGCCGATCTGAGACATCCCTGACCCGTACAACTGGGAGGCAACATGCTATTCGTGAGTCTTGTTTTTGACCACAGAACCACCGATCTACTCCCCTTACACAGTCCAAACAAACCATATCCACGGCCCCCCCCCCTTATCAAATCTACTCACTACATCCTCAAACAATTCCAGTCGATTTTTTAAGCATGGTTTCCCTTTCGACAATTCATGCCGACTCTGTCCAGTTCTGCCACTGTTTTCAAAGTGCTAAGCCATAAAATATTTTATAATGAACTTGAGCATTTTCTCCACTGCTGACTTCTGGCTAATTGGTCTAAAATTTCTTATTTTCCCTCTCTCTCTCTCTTTTTCAATAGACGTGTTAAATTAACTCCCTCCATTTTGTAGGACTTATTCTACAGTCAACAAACAGATAACCATCAATGTTTCTCATATTTTGTAACCACTTCCTGAAGCACTCCTGAAAATAGATTATTTGGCCCTGCTGATATAAGACACTCTAATTTTCCCAGAACTATTTTCTTCCAATAACTGATTTCCTTCAGCTCCTTCCTCTGATAAAACTCCAAGTTCACCAACATGTCTGAGGTTTATTTGAGAATTCATTTGTGCAGAAAGATCCAGAATATGTTTATCTGTCATCTCTTTGTTCCAACTATAACATTATAACACTTGTGTGGAACTTCCTTGAATGTCAACTGGACGTCCATATAAACAACACATTCCCTTATCTCACACATTAGTGACCTCGTTAAAACATGTAACCAGTTAAAGATGTCTGACCCTTTTAAATCCATGCTGACTTAGTCTGATCTGTTCACATTTGTCAGACATTCTGTCTCTAAACCAGATTCAATTACTTCCCCACAATAGACATTCAATGGAGATAAAAACAATGACTGCAGATGTTGGAAACCAGATTCTGGGTGAGTGGTGCTGGAAGAGCACAGCAGTTCAGGCGGCATCCGAGGAGCAGGGAAATCGACGTTTCGGGCTAAAGCCCTTCATCAGGAATAAAGGCAGTGAGCCTGAAGCGTGGAGAGATAAGCTAGAGGAGGGTGGGAGTGGGGAGAAAGTAGCATAGAGTACAAGCAAATGTGGCTGTGGGAGCGAGTTTGTTTCACGACATGGTTGAAGAGCTTCTCTCTACACGAATCTCAGGGAGTCCCTTTCCCATTGCAACTCCAGGTCATTTCGTCTGCCCTGAAGCTCTTCAAACATGTCATGAAACAAACTCGCTACCACAGCCACATTTGCTTGTACTCTATGCTACTTTCTCCCACCCCCACCCTCCTCTAGCTTATCTCTCCACGCTTCAGGCTCACTGCCTTTATTCCTGATGAAGGGCTTATGCCCGAAACGTCGATTTCGCTGCTCATCGGATGCTGGCTGAATGGCTGTGCTCTTCCAGCACCACTAATCCAGAATTCAATGGAGATGTTCATTGTGAGTGAGGTTAGTAAACAGCTAGTACTGACACAAGGAGCTGAACAGCCTCCTCCTAGAGTCATAGAGTCATAGAGATGCACAGCATGGAAACAGACCCTTCGGTCCAACTTGTCCATGCCGACCAGACATCCCAACCCAATCTAGTCCCACCTGCCAACACCTGGCCCAGATCCCTCCAAACCCTTCCTATTCATATACCCATCCAGATGCCTTTTAAATGTTGCAATTTTACCAGCATCTACCACTTCCTCTGGCAGCCCCATTCTACACTCACACCACCCTGTGCGTGAAAAAGTTGCTCCTCAATTCTCTTTTATATCTTTCCTCTCTTACCCTAAACCCATGCCCTCTCTTACTGGACTCCACCACCCCAGGGAAAAGACTTGGTCTCTTTGCCCTATCCACGTCCCTCAAGATTTTGTAAACCTCTGTAAGGTCACCCCTCACTCAAGGGAAAACATCCCTAGCCTATTTAACCTCTCTGTATAGCTTCAATCCTCCCATCCTGGTAACATCCTTGTAAATCTTTTCTGAACCTTTTCCAGTTTCACAACATCTTTCCGATAGGAAGGAGACCAGAATTGAACACAATACTCCAAAAGTGGTTTAGGAGACCTCCCAACACCCATACTCAATTCTCTAACCAATAAAGGAAAGCATACCAAATGTCTTCTTCATTATCCTACCTACCTATGACTCTACATTCAAGGAACTATGAACATGCACTCCAAGGTGTCTTTGTTCAGCAACACTCCCGAGAACCTGACCAATAAGTGTATAAGTCCTGCTAAGATTTGCTTTGCTAACTGCAGCACCTTGCATTTATCTGAATTAAACTCCACCTGCCATTCCTCAGCCCATTGGCCGATCGGTTCAAGATCCTGGTGTAATCTGAGGTAACCTTCTTCGCTGTCCACTACACCTCCAATTTTGGTGTCATTTGCAAACTTACTAACTCTACCTCCTATGTTCACATCCAAATCATTTATGTAAATGACAAAAAGTAGTTGCCCCAGCACCAATCCTTATGACACTCCACTGGTCACAGACCTCCAGTCTGAAAAACAACCCTCCACCACCACCCTCTGTCTTCTACCTTTGAGCCAGTTCTGTATCCAAATGGCTAGTTCTAACTGTATTCCATGAGATCTAACCTTGCTAACCAATCTTCCATGGGGAACCTTGTCGAATGTTTTACTGAAGTCCATACAGATCCAGTCTAACGCTCTGCCCTCATCAATTCTTTCTGTTACTTCTTCAAAAAACTCAATCAAGTTTGTGAGACATGATTTCCCATGCACAAAACCATGCTGACTATCCCTAATCTGTCTTTGCCTTTCCAAATATATGGACAATCTGTCCGTCAGGATTCCTTCCAATAACTTCCTCACAATCGACGTCTGGCTGACTGGTCTACAGTTCCCTGGCTTGTCCTTACCACCTTTCTTAAATAGTGGCACCAATTAGTGAACCTCCAGTCTTCTGGCACATCATCTGTGACTATTGAGGATACAAATACCACAGTAAGAGGCCCAGCAATCACTTCCCTTGCTTCCCACAGAGTTCTAGTGTTCACCTAATTAGGTCCTAGGGATTTATCCACTTTTATGCATTTCAAAGACATCTGGCACCTCCTCATCCGTAATATGAACATTTTTCAAGATATCACCATCTATTTCCCTACATTCTATATCTTCAATATCCTTCTCCACAGTTAAAGTGAAGCAAAATACTCATTTGGTATCTGCCCCATCTCCTGCGGTTCCACACAAAGGTCGCCTTGCTGATCTTTGAGGGCACCTATTCTCTCCTTAGTTACCCTCTTGTCCTTAATGTATTCATAAAACCCCTCTGGATTCTCCTTAACCCTGTTTGCCAAAGCTATCTCATGTCGTTGACCTCCTGATTTCCATCTTAAGTATACTCCTACTGCCTTTGTATCCATCTAAGGATTCACTCAATCTATCCTGTTTATATCTGGCATATGCTTCATCCTTTTTCTCAACCAAACCCTCAACTTCTCTCATCATCCAATATTCCCTACACCTACCAGCCTTTCCTTTCACCGTAACTAGAATATACTATCTCTGGGCTCAAGTTATCTAATTTCTGAAGGCTTCCCATTTTCCAGCTGTCCCTTTACCTGTGAACAACTGCCCCCAATCAGCTTTTCAGAGTTCTTGCCTAATACTGGCAAAATTAGCCTTCCTCCAATTTAGAACTTCAACTTCTGGATCTGGTCTATCCTTTACCATCACTATTTTAAAGTGAATAGAATTATGGTCGCTGACCAAAAGTGCTCCTCCACTGACACCTCAGTCACCTGCCCTGCCTTATTTCCAAGAGTAGGTCGAGCCTTGCACCTTCTCTAGTAGGTACATCCACATACTGAATCAGAAAATTGTCTTGTACACACTTAACAAATTCCTTTCCATCTAAACCCTTAACACTATGGCAGTCCCATTCTATGTTTGGAAATTTAAAATCCCCTACCATAACCACCCCATTAATCTTACTGATAACTAAAATCGCCTAACAAATTTGTTTCTCAATTTCCCGCTTACTACTGGAGGGGGGCTATAATATAATCCCAACAAGGTGATCATCCCCTTCTTCTTTCTCAGTTCCATTCAAATAACTTCCCTGGGTGTATTTCTGGGAATATCCTCCCTAAGTACAGCTGTAATGCTATCCCTTATCAAAAATGCCACTCTCCCTCCTCTTGTGCCTCCCTTTCTGTCCTTCCTGTAGCATTTGTATCCTAGAACATTAAACGGCCAGTCCTGCCCATCCCTGAGCCATGTTTCTGTAATTGCTATGATATCCCAGTCCCATGTTCCTAACCACGCCCTATGTTCATCTTCCTTCCCTGTTAGGCCTCTTGCACTGAAATAAATGCAGTTTAATTTATCAGTCTTACCTTGTTCTCTGCTTTGTCCCCGCCTGCCCTGACTGTTTGACTTGCCTTTGTTCTCAACTGTACTAATCTCAGGTTGAAATCTTTCCTCACTATCTCCCTGGGTCCCACCCGCCCACCTTACTAGTGTAAATTCTCCTGAGCAGCTCCAGCAAATCTCCCTGCCAGTATATTAGTTCCCTTCCAATTTAGGTGCAATCTGTCCTTCTTGTACAGGTCACTTCTACCTCAAAACAGCTTCCAAAGATCCAGAAATGTGAATCCTTCTCCCATACACCAGCTCCTCAGCCATGCATTAATCTGCTTTATCCTCCTATTCCTGCTCTCACTAGCTCATAGCACCAGGAATAATTCAGATATTCCTACTTTTGAGGACCTCCTTTTAAAATTCCTGCCTAACTCTGCAATCTCCCTTCAGAATCTCAACCTTTTCCAGCAACACATTTTTCAGCTCTGATCTCCAGCATCTGCAGTCCTCACTTTCTCCTAGTTTATCTCAAGAGGGTTGGAATGTAAAATGAGATGTGCTACTGAGACTTTAATAAGCTCTGGTTAGGCCCCATTTAGTCCAGTTTTGGGCTCCACACCTCAGGAATGACATATTGACACTGGACTGTGTCCAGTGGAGATTCACATGAATGATCCCTGGAATGGTAAGCTATATGATGAATGGCTGAGGATCCTGGGATTGTATTCATTCGACTTTAGAAGGGGAGAGCTAATAGAAACTTACAAGATAATGCATGGCTTTGAAAGGTGGATGCTGGGAAATTATTTCCATTAGGTGGGGGTACTAGGACCCGTGGGCACAGCCTTAGAGTTAGAATGGGTCAGTTTAAAACAGAACTGAGGAGACATTTCTTCAGCTAGAGAGTGATGGGCCTTTGGAATTCATTGCCACAGAGCGCAGTGGTGGCTGAAATATTAAATGTCTTCAAGGCAGAGATTGATAAATTCTTAATCTTGGACAGAATTAAGGGCTACAGGGGGAGTGTGGGTAACTGTCGTTAAATGCCCATCACCCATGATTGAATGGCGGAGTGGACTCGATGGACCAAATGGCCTTACTTCCACTCCTTTGTCTTATGGTCTTATGTGGAGCTGAGTCCATGAAAAGATCAGCCATGACCTTATTGAATGGCAGAGCAGGGTTGAAGGGCCAGATGGCCTACTCCTGCTCCTAGTTCTTATGTTCTTATGTTCCTTGGGAGTACTGAGGAACGAAGGGACCTTGGTGTACAAGTCCATCAATCCCAGAAGGTATCAGCGCAGCTAGACAGGGTGGTGAAGAAGGCATATGGGATGATTGCCAACATTAGCCAGGGTGTAGAATATAGGAAGTAGAAATTCTTGTTGTTACCTGACAGAGCACTGGTTAGGTCATGTCTGGAATACTGTGCACATTTCTGGTCGTGACACTGTTGGAAGAACATGACTGAACTGGAGAGGATGCAGAGGAGATTAACCAGAATGTTCCCTGGGATGGAAAATGTTAGTTCTGAGGAGAGATTGGATAGACTGGGTTTGTTTTCTCTGGGGGGAATCTGGTTGAGGTATACAAAAATATGAAAGGCATAGACAAACTCAATTGTGAGAATCTTTTCCCTATGTCAGACATGTCTATGACCAGAGGGAATAAGCTTACCCTGTGAAAAAGTGGTTTAGATGGGTTTTGAGGACTTTTTTTCCCCAGAGGGTGGTAGAAATATGGAATGTGCTATTTGAGAAGGTGGTAAAGGCAGGTCCTCTCACAACATTTAAGAAACATCCAGATGAGCACATAAAATGCCAGGGCATGGAAGGCTATGTACCAAATGCAGGTAAATGGAGCTTGGTGATTACTGATTGGCATCGACATGTCGACAAACAGAAGGGCCTATTTATTTGCTGTATGACTCTATGTCAATGAAGAGATGGATGTGGAAGCATTTTTCATGTCGTTAGTGAAGATAGAAACGCAAGCGAGATGGGAAAAAACAGGTTGGACCTTGTCCATGCAAAAATGAACTTGGGAAGCACAAGAGGTTTCTACATCGCTGTCAGAGGAATGTTCTCGGGATCACGAGGAGGTGAAAACGGCTATTCTAAGCACATATGAGTTGGCCCCAGAAACATACAGACAGATGTTTCAGAACTTACACAAACAGCCTGGACAAACCTCTACTGAGTTTAAGAGAGTTCAACAAAATAATGTTGACAGGTGGATAAGAACATTAACAGCTGAGAATACTTACAATGCTCTCAGAGAAGTTATCCTTTGAGAAGAATTTAAAACTTCCTTCCCTTCTAGAATCAGAATTCATGTAGATGACGAAAGGGGAACGACAGTAAGACAAGCAGCTAGAATGGCTAATGATCATAGACTTTGTTAAAGCCAAAACCCTGCAGATGCTGGAATCCAAAGTAGACAAACAGGAGGCGGGAAGAGCACAACAAGCCAAGCAGCATCAGGAGGTGGAGAAGTCACCTGATGGGAGACCGATCCAGAAACCTTTTTCCCATCAGGCCCAGAAATGGGAGAAAAATAAAAATTGGGAGAGTCAAAGGAAGGTAGTTAGCCAGGGGAGAGAATGGACAGGAGGGAACAGCCCGAGAACTCCTCCTCAGATTAAAAAGGAAATTGCTGAGGGTGGAAGTGATGATCAGAAGCTGAAATGTTTCTCTTGGAATAAGGTGAGCCAAGTGTGTTTGGAATGTTGGAAGTTGCGGTAAACCCAGGCGATTTATGGGAGTTAGTAAAAATGAGTCAGAGAAGGGAACACAGACAGATAATCCCACAGAGCAGGTTGTAGCTGTAACTATAACAAAAAGGCCGGAGGTGAATTCTGTCATTAGTAAAGGAGGTTGTCAGGTAGGTGAGAGGTGGACAGGACTTTTATCAAAAGGAATGGTGACTCCTTTTTCTTCAGCTAAACCCAGAACCAAACTGAGAGATACAGGAGCAACACAGTCACTTTTACTGGAGAAAGAATTGATTTTCCCTCCAGAGAGTTCGATGGGAGCTAAGTTATTAATCAATGGGATTGATGGAGAATCTATTCCACTTCCATTGTATACAGTACAACTGGAATGTGATTTGTTATCAGGAGAAGCAATTGTCGGAATGGGAAAACATTCCCTGTTGAGGGAGTCGATTTCCTTCTGGGGAATGGTTTGTCAGGACTAAAGGCAGTAGCTTCCCCGATAATTACAGAATGTCCAAAGGAGGGCCAAGAAACAGAACAATGACAGGAACAGGTTCCTGGTCTCTCTCCTTCGTGTGAGGTAACCAGGGCAATGGTTAAACAAAATCCATCAATAAGGGTTGATGTGACACCACAGCAAGTGAAAGGATCGCTGAAACTTTCCGAAAGGGTGAAGATAATCCAGGTGGAGTGGTTGGTATGATGTCACTAATTGCAGCAGATCCAAAAAGTAGATCCTGAATGAAATAAAAGCCCAGTCAGCTCATACTGAGGTCGAGGCTGAAGGAGTTTCAGAGTGTTATTGTGTTCAGAATGGAGCGCTGATGAGGAAGTGGAGACCCCCTCATAGAGCCCCAGAAGAATGGTCAGTTAGACATTGCCTAGTGGTCCCACCCAGCTATCATAGGGAGATAGTACAAGGGGCACATGCGACTCCCATGGCAGGTCACATGGGGATTTGGAAAACACAGGCATCCAGAAACAGGTATTTTACTGAGCCACAATTGAATAAAGATGTGGTGCAGTTTTATGAAACGTGTCTTACTTGTCAAGTTATAGGTAAACCTCAATACAAAACCAGCATCCTTAATTCCTCTCCCAGTTTTTGAGGAACCATCCCGTCATGTACAGGTTTGTCAAGTAGTGAGTATAATAGAGGAGGGGATCAGAAAAAACTTGAGATCAAAAAAGACCTGGGCACTTCCCAAAGTAAACTACCTGTTATGAGATGAACAAATTCAGAGATATTTGAGACTTCAGACACTGCATTTTTGAATCTGGAGAAAGATCAACAGGTAGATTTAGTGAGGCTGCTCAGACAATATAAAGATGTTTGTATGAGGAGTCGTTGAGGACTTTGATGGACTTGATGGAGTTTAGAAAGATGAGAGGGAATGTCATTGAAACTTACAGAATACAGGGTGGCCTGGATAGAGTGGACATGGAGGAGATGTTTCTAATAATAGGAGAGTTGGAGACCTGAGGGCACAGCCTCAGAGTGAAGAGATGATCTTTCGAACTGAGTTGAGAAGGAATTTCTTCAGCCAGAGTGTCATTAATCTGTGGAACTGCAGAGGGCCTTGGAGGCCAATTCATTGAGTGTATTTAAGAAAGAGATAGATTGGCTCTTGATTGATCAAGGGATCAAGATTTACAGGGAAAAGGGAAGAGATTGGGGCTGAGAAACATTATCAACTGTAAATGACCAGACATGATGGGCCAAATGGCCCAATTCTGCTCCTTTATCTTGTGGACTTGTATTGATACACTTAGATCTATCACATGAATCAATTATAACTTGAATGTGGTAATTCAGACAAAATAAAACAAAACCAACCGAAACCGGCAATGGAACAGAGGGCTTCCATGTTGGAGAATCAGCTGATTGAACCATATCAGAGTAATTGGAGTTCTCCTGTAGTATTGGCTCCTGAACCAAACTGTTCAATTTGATTCTGTGTAGACTCGAGGAATGTGAGTCTCGTCACAAAACCAGATTCATTCCCTATTCCCAGCTGAGAAGGTTGCATATAGAGGGTTTGTAGTATATCGTTCTTGTATAAAATTGATTTGTTAAAAGGATGTTGACAAGAACTCACTGATAACTAGAACTAAGCGAGTTTCTGTATTTATCACGCCTAATGGATTATACCCAATGGCAAGTTTTGCTATGTGGACTTAACAACTCTCCAGTCATATTTGAATGATTATTGTGAAAGTGAACAAGGTCACACACCACGGTGGCACAGTGGTTAGCACTGCTGCCTCACAGCACCTGAGACCCGGGTTCAATTCCCGACTCAGGTGACTGACTGTGTGGAGTTTGCACGTTCTCCCCCGTGTCTGCGTGGGTTTCCTCCGGGTGCTCCGGTTTCCTCCCACAGTCCAAAGATGTGCAGGTCAGGTGAATTGGCCATGCTAAATTGCCGTAGTGTTAGGTAAGGGGTAAATGTAGGGGTATGGGTGGGTTTCGCTTCGGCGGGTCAGTGTGGACTTGTTGGGCCGAAGGGCCTGTTTCCACACTGTAAGTCTAATCTAATCTAATCTAATTACACTCCATCTGCCCAATATTTCTTCAAAGCCCAGCTGTATCTAATATTCATCAGGATGGACCTTCACTGAGAAATAGCCATTTGTAACTAGAATAACGATACATCTCTGAGAATCACATTAATAATTATTTTTATTGAAGCTTTCATTAGTTCTGTGTTGATTGACACAATGCTTGGTTTGGGCTTTGCTGCCTGTACAAACCATCTGTAATGTCTTAGCTGCAATGGTTCACATTTACATCATCAAACTCACACTCCAAATATCCCATCATCATTTTTCATGGGATTCACTGGAATTGACTCAGATCGAACTCCCAGCAGCTGAAATGGAGGTAGGGATGAGGCTTAGAGAGCAAGAGATGGAGGACAGGGAGAGAGAGAGAGATAGATAGATAAGATAGAGAGAGAGAGAGAGAGATGGAGCACTAAAAGAGAGGGGAATGAGCTTGGACAGAGAAAGAGGGATGGAATTCAGAGTGAGATCTATGCAGCTGAGTTAGAGAGGGGTGGGGAGAGAGAGTGAGTGAGAGAGATGGAGTCAAGGAGTTCTATGTCAAAGATAAATTATGCTCTGTTAAAAATTGGACTGGATGAATGCTGACTCTCTGACTCTACAAACACTACCTACAAAGCTGCCTAACTTTGTGTCATTAGCAAATAAGAGTATCTGACTTTCTATGCCATTGTCCACTGCATTAATAAATAATGTAAATAATTGAGGTGTGCGAACACATTCCTATTGGACACCACTGGTCACATCCTGCCAATTTCAGCACTTAGCCATTATCCCTATTTTCTGTCACCTGTCACTCAACCAATTTCGGTATCAGTATTTTAGCCTCAATTCTGTGGATTTCTATCTGAGTTGACAGTTTCTTACATGGGATTTATCAAATGCCTTCTGGAAGTGCCTATAAACAACATCCATTGATATTACTGTCTCCAGTAATTTTGTTTCCTCTTCAAAAATGTTCAATGAGGTTTTTCACCATGACCAACTTGTCATGAATCTATGCTGATTCTCCCGAATTAACTGACCATTTTCAAGGTCTTCAGTTACCCCCATCCTTGATTATAGACACAACAATTTCCACACCACAAACGTTGGCTTAGTGACCTGGAATTCCCTGGCTTTTCTCTGACATCCTTGTTAAATGTGAAATGAAATTCGCAATTTTCCAATTCAGAGGTACGACTCCTGAATCCAGTAACTCTGAAAGATTATAGTCAGGGTGTCTGCAATGTGGTCTATTACTACTTTATCACCCTCAGGTCCTGAGGATTTGTCACTCTTTAGTTCCATTATTTTCCTTATTACACATGTTTATTGACATTAACTTTATTCAGGTGACACAGTGGTTAGCACTGCTGCCTCACAGCACCAGAGTCCCAGGTTCAATTCCAGCCTCGGGCAATTGCCTGTGTGGAGTTTGCACATTGTCTGCATGGGTTTCCTCCTACTATCCAAAGAAGTGCAGGTCAGGTGAATTGGCCATACTAAATTGCCCATAGTGTTAATTGCATTAGTCAGAGGGAAAATGGTCGGATGAGTTACTCTTCGGAGGTCAGTGTGGACTGGTTGGGCCAAAAGGCATGTTTGCACACTGCAGGGAATTTAATCAGTCCCTGACAAAGATCCTCTGTTAATTCCTTTGGGACTTCAGGTAAGTCCTCTTCCTTTTCTACTGCAAATCTTGAGGTAAAGTATTTATTTAACATGGCTTGCCATTTCCCCATTGTCACTGACAATATCCCTCACTTTCAGTCTTTATTGGCCAACATTGCTCCTGACCTCCCAGCTTCCCTTTTATGGAACTGTAACATTTCTTCTTTTGATTTTGTTACATGTTTCCTTCAGAATCCCTTTTGGTAGCTCTTAGAAGCTGATATGTGGTCCTTTTGTATTCTTCCCATTCAGCGGATCTGTCCTTATTTTTTGCTTTTTCTGTTAGCTTTTTTTAAACATTTATTCCTTTCCCTTATCTCTTTAATTGACCATTGTTGTTTGTTCGCTTTTCCCTCTCAGGTATAAACTGGCTTTGTTTTGTGTTGAATGTTCCTTTAAATATTCCC